>NC_077232.1:248735129-248740129 GCF_027887165.1 Monodelphis domestica
TCACAACAATCAAATGGCCAAAAGAACAGTAAAGAAAAGTGTTTGGAAGAGAAGTGTTAAATTTGGAACACTAATGCATTTTTGGTGGAGTTGCTAACTGATCCAACCATTCTGGAGGGCAATTTGGAACTATATCCCAAAGACCATAAAACTATTCATACTCTTTGATCGAGTAAATACCACCATTAGGTTTATATCCCAATGAGATAAAAAATATAAAAATATTTATAGCAGTTCTTTCTGAGGTGGCAACAAATTGGAAATTTAAGGGATGCCCATCAATTGGGGAATGACTGAAAATATTGTGTTATATGATGATGATGGAATACTATTGGGCAATAAGAAATGATGAACAAGATGATTTCAGAAGGATCTGGAAATATGCAAAACTAGGAGAACATTATATTAAGTAAAAGCAATATTGTGGAATGATCAGCTTGTGAAAGCCTTAATAATTTTCACCAATATAATTATCCTGGACAATTCTGAAGGATTTATGACAAATACTATCCACCTCCAGAGAAAGAACTATTAGAGTTTGAAAGCATATGAAAGATTCCTATTTTTTTTCCTTTAGTTTATTTGAGTTTTTATTTGGATGTTTTGATTTCATATGATTATGTCTCAAAAAATGAAAAATACGAAAATATGATTTACATGAAAACACATGTATAATAACCCAGATCAAATTGATTGTCATCTCTGGGAAGGGGGAGGAATGAAAGGGAGGGAGACAACTTGGATCATATAACTTATATAATTTATAACTTAAAAATTATGTGAAAAATTACTATTACATGCAATTGGTAAAATAAGATATATCTGTACCAAAAAAAAAATTTAGTGGCCCAGAAAACTCACTAAAGTTTGTTCAGTTGTTGAAGATACCAGGGTCATTCATTGCATCTTGGACCATCACCAGTCATTCTGACTTTTGTATTGCCATTATGGCTCTGGAAGAGAGATTTTGTGAAACATTCAAGTCATCACCAAATTATTCCTTCCCTCCTTTTTGAAAATGAAGGATAAATAACAACAGTGTCTCCAAGTGTTAGAATTCCATTGTATCATTTAATGTAACAGGGAATAAACAACCCTCTGTATCCTTATGCACTGTCTCTTTCAACCAAAAAGGAAGCTCATTCTTGACCTGCTGGGATAGAAATACATTAACAAGGGAAAAGAAAAGACAAATGCTGACACCCAAGTCTTCATCATATATGTAAAATTAATTAGAAAAGAGAGCTCTACTTCTTCTCAAGGACTTCCAGATAAATAGATCCAAAGGTACAATGCTGAAGTTAGCCTGCTTTTCAACTTCATTGAGAAGAGAATGAGAATGATTCTTTTTCTATTAATTAAAGTATTCTCTCTATAAGCATTATTTTATCAGTTTATTTCTATTCAGTATTCATTACAAGTTTGAATATTTAAAGATATGGAGCCAGGAGAGACCTGAGAAGCCATCAAGTTCAAAATCTCTTACTTTATACTTAATAAAACTTATATCTAGAGAGGTGAAGGGCTTTGTGGGGGGTTACGCAGTAAGTGACACAGGCAAGTGACAGAGGCTGGCACATAAGAAAAGTTCCAGGCTAAAGAGTGTGTGGAACTGATCACCTCAACAGGAGAGGGGCCCCCAGGGGGTTTGGAATCTGGAGGAGGAAAAGATTCTGACTGGAAGAGCAGTTGTTCTCTCAGTCAGGAGAAGCCAAAGAGACAAGGTTGAAAACGACTTTCTCCTGAGGGTTGCTCACTTTTTCCTGTCTGTGACTGGAGGTCTTTCCACCCAACATTTCCCAATTGAAAAGACTATTGAAGAGGAAACCTGAGAAAGATATTTTAAATCTCTGTCCGACTTTACTTCAGCTCCCATTGTCCTGAGTCTGAACTGTGGCCAAAGGGCCAAACCTGGGGTGAGTCAATCTGACTTTCTCTCAGGGGGCTCAGACTACCAAAACCTGAGTTCCCTCCAAACATGAGGAGGGAGGGGAAATGATTTAAATAGAGACAGGGACTCCTTTTTCTCCACATTCCTTTCCCATTCTTTTCCTACTAGTTATTCTTTGTATTACCCTGATTGGGTTGATATTAAAAGTTATCTGTTCCCCAAGCTGTGAACAAGATTGAGTAAACATCAAGGGGAGACCCTTTGGTCTCAAGGAGTGGAGGGGGAACAAGAAGCACAAGATCTAATCTGGGAGAGTAGCCTTAGTTAAGGAGGGAAGGCAGAAAGGAAAAAATCCTCAAAACCCCCTCTTCTCTCTCTGAGCCAACCCTAAACATCCGCTGTCTCCCCTCAACCCTGCTTTTGAGAAGGGGGGTCTCCTCTTCTCCTCTCTCTCTATACTGAAAGGCTGAACCCCTTGGTTACAAATAAACAACCCCTCAAACACAGTTTTAAACAGAGGTTTTCCTGACTCCAAAGACAACACTTTGTCTTCTATACCACACTGGCTTCCTTTTTTTCTAAGTAAAAAAAAAAATTAATGTCCTGACCTATCAATTTAACAAAAGACATGCAATTATGCATTTATTTATTAAAATTCTCCCTCAGAGATTGTTTTGATTATTCCAAAAATAGAATCTAGGGGAAAAAATAAACCAGTTGTAACGAACTCAAATAGAAATGGAGGCCACTCATCTGTACATAAAGATCCCTGTGGACAGCATAGTGACTTAGCTTTAAAATGCAATATTATCTATTTTTGTTATACTTTTATTAATTTTGTTAAATATTTCTCAATTTTGTTTTAATCTGGTTCTGTTGTCACTCAGAAATGCTCTGAGTTTGATGCCTCTGGTTTAAACTCTAATGAAACTTATACCATCTCAAAAAATTATGCATGCCTGAACTGTAGTACAGATTAGATTGAACTAATCTAGATATTCTTTGAGGTTGTCCTTAGGTATCTGCATCTATTCAAGTTGCCTTGGTGTTATACAATTATTCTGACTCAAATGCCAAAAAAAAAAAGATTTATAATGTATTTATAGAACATATTTCATTCAACTAGTGTAAGATTGTTGAAATAATAAAAGATAATATTGAAATGTTGGATGTTGATATTGAATATTTTAAATATTTAAAAGAAAATACGGAGAGAGAATACATATTTGGCAACAAAGAACTATGGCAGGTAGGTGACACAGCCAACTAAGTACTGAGCCTGAAGAAATCATCTTCGTTAGTTCAAATCTGGCATCAGACACTTAGTAAATTGTGTTATTTTGGGTGAGTCATTTAATTCTGTTTGCCTTGATTTTCTCATCTGTAAAATAAGCTGGAAAAGGAAATGACAAAAACAAAACAAAACAAAACAAAAGTCTAGTATCTTTGCCAAGAAAACTCGAAATGGAATCACAAAGAATTGGCATGACTGAAAAAAGCCATCTTGTTTTTCACTTTGGTCTGAGGCATCTAACTCTTTGTGGGCTGCTTTCAGCATCAGGGTAAGGATATAGGTGTATATACACAAATACATATATATATATATATATATATATATATATGCATAATATTGACTACGTATGTATACATACACATATATATGTAGTCAATATTATGGCTATTCTCATTGGATGGATGATAAGACTGATGCTCAGACCTGAAGTGAGGACGTAGACTCTAAGCGATCACCCTAATAATGAAAATGTTAATAATAGAGATTTAGGTCTCATATAAAACCCATTGGAATTGCTCACTGGGAGTAGTGGGATGAAGAGAGGGAAAAAACATGAATCCTGTAACCATTGAAAAATATTCTTAGTTAGTTAATTAATTAAAATATTAAAAAAAAAGAATGACAAAGAGTGAAGGTGTGACCTCCATGTTTTATGACTCTATATCCACAAATGTTTTACCGCATTATGAATAAATGTGTTTTATAACCTATCAACCTTCTAAAACATTCATTGAATGATTATTTATAAATAATATATAACATATAATAATAATATAATTTTACTTCATTCTGATACTACTGATTCCTACTAACCACCTTTCATCCCCCACCCTGTCTATTTGTAATTAGGTTTTTGTCATTGTTGAGCCATTTCAGGCACATCTGATCCATTATGACTGTATTTGGAGTTTGCTTGGCAAAGATACTAGAGTGGTTTGCCATTCTGTTCTCCAGTTCATTTAGTTAAGGGTTCAAGGACAACTTCAAACTCAGGTCTTCCTGACACAAGATGTGGTGCTGTACCACTTAGTTCTACTTGCTATTTGTTTACCATATTTAGTTTTTCATCTTCTATAAACAAAGTATTGCATGAAATAAATTTTTACTTCCCTTCCCTCTCTAGGACTTCAGTCCTATGTGTCTCATCATTCCTAAATAAAATCATCATCGTTATTAGCTAAAACAAAACCAAACATATACTTGGGTGACAAATAAGTGGTTCTGTGGATTAAGAACCAGGTCTAGAGATTGGAGGTGCTGAGTTCAAATCTGCACTGAGACATTTCCAAGTTGTGTAACTCTGGGGAAGTTATTTAACCTCTATTGCCTAGACATTACTGCTCTTCTACCTGAGAAACAATACAGATTATTGCTTCCAAGATGGTAAGAGTTTTAAAAATAATAAGATATTATAACTATTAATACTACTATAAAATAAACATATAAATAAAAGTACTTATTAATATCCATAAATATATAATGAATAAAGATAATTACTATTACTTATAATAATTTTAAAAATATAGGCAGCACTGATTCTCTTTTACCTGTTTCACACTTCAATTAATTAATTAATTAATTTGTTTATTGAAACCCTTACCTTCCGCCTTGGAGTCAATAGTGTGTATTGGCTCCAAGGCAGAAGAGTAGTAAGGGCTAGGCAATGGCGGTCACACAACTGGGAAGTGTCTGAATCCAGATTTGAACCCAGGACCTCCTGTCTCTAAGACTGACTATCAATCCACTGAGCCACCCAGCTGCCCCCCTGTTTCGCACTTTAATATGTGAAAGATCATGAATGAGAATTCCGCTGAA
>NC_077232.1:248745129-248772629 GCF_027887165.1 Monodelphis domestica
ATATAGACTTTTTTCATGTGATTTGTCCTGGGAAAAAGGCAGAAAGGGAAGTAAAAAAGAAACTTGATTCCATTGTCAACTTGTGACAAATAACCTAATGTTTCCATTGATCTATGATCTCATAGAAATGAATATTCTCTGGAATAACACAGGCTACAACTCATCTCCACATGGCTATTCTGTGTGACTCTTGTCCATGACCTTCCATCAAGTCCCCACAAGATGTCCACCCAATATTCTAGAGACTTCCCTTGTTTTCTTTTGGAAGAAATAGTTTATTTTATTTGAATAGCATTTTAAAGCTTAAAGCACAGCTTCACAAGTATTATTTCATTTGATACTAAATAGCATGCCTTTGGAAGATGGATAGAATATTATTATCCCCATTTTACAGATGAAGAGCCTAAGGCAAAGAGAGTTCAGCCATGTAGCAAGTAAGTACCAGAGTTGAAACTGGATGACAAGTCTTCTGACTGCTAGTGAAATGTGCTTTCCATTTTCTCATGCTGCCTTTTTTGGATGCTCTTGTAACTTCTTCCTCAAAATTCTTGGGAAGAAGACTGAAATTTAGTGAACCACTCTGTTTTTAAGTTTCCAGATAGAAAATAAAGTGTTTCAGCAGCCACGATGAATTTAAAATATTTCAAATTAATTTATTTCAGAAATATTTATATAAATGTTACTAACTTAATGTGGCAGAAATCATGAATAGTCCAGATAGAAACATAATAATAAGAATGTGTAGTAAAACATGTAGTGTTGCTAGGCACCATGAGGAAGACATTTGAGACAGCATATGACTGATTGTCAAACCACTACCTCTCTCTGATGGAAATAGTTCAGTTCTCTAACTCCCAAAGACTCAGAAATAATAGTCTCCCAGATCTCTCCCAAGTCATCAGTCAGTGAAAAAATAACTCCAATGGAGAAAGGGCTAGCCATACCTGCCATCTAGCAACCAATTGCCACTCTTTGGTGAGTTAGCTTAGCTGAAGCAGCATGGTACCCTAAGGGAGACTCAGGAGACTGCAGTGGTCAGGCAAGTCAAACTATCACCACCACTTTGATGGTCATCTCCCTTCAGACATCAATGGAAATAACTTGGGGTTCTGAACCCCAAATCTTTGAATATAATAGGAGTGAACTATTTATTAGTCCTACTTTCTTCACGGCTCTACAGTCATCATTAAGGGGAAAAATCACTGTGGAAAAAGAACACACCACTAAAACCAACCCTGACCAGCTAGTTTTGAGTTCATAATTCCAAGAGTCCCAGGAGTCAGAGTACCTTGCCTTTCTCCCATCATCACTACCCCAGTCTTCTTCCCACTCTACACCCCAACCACTATTCTTGCTCTCAACCTAATTTTCTTCCCACTCTGCACCCCAACCACTATTCTTACTATCAATCTAATTCTTGCAACCTATTCCTCAACAACTCCTATAGAGATGTAGCCTGGTAATGGTTCCACAATGACTGAAGACCAGAGGAAGGACATTCTTGCTGTTCAAATCCTCAACTGTCAAATGATTCAGTAATAGAGATATTCAACAATATTTTCATCAGTAGAATCAAACTAAGGAAAAATTGCTGAACTACTGAACCCTAAGAAGGATATGACATTTCAATATGACAGAACCAAAACTTCTCATCGTCTCCTTCATTTGAAGGTAAGCTCCTTGTGAGCAAGGATTGATTTGCTTTTCTATTTGTATCTCAAGAAATTAGCATAACACTTTGCACAAAGGAAGTGTTTAACAAATGATCATTCATTCAACATTTATAACTAATAGGATAATGAGAAATGAAAATTTGCCCATTATCATTGACTATTTTGTGGCAAAAATAGCATATAGAGTGCTGGTGTTGTGAAAAAAATTAAAGATTATTTAGTAAACCTCTCACATAATAAAAAGAATTCTTACTCTATTTGTTGCCTGGAGACACAGTGTATAAAGAGCTTGACCTGAAGTCAGGAAGCTATATATTTTCCTGAGTTCAAATCTGGTTTCAGACCCTTACTATCTTTGTGATCCTGGGCAATTCACTTAACCTTGTTTGCTTTATCTGTAAAATGATCTGGAGAAGGAAATGGTGAACCACTCCAATATCTTTGCCTAGAAAAACCCTGAATAGGCTAATGGAGAGTTGGACACAACTGAAATGACTGAACAATAGCAACAACATGTTACATAGCCCCTACCACTCTGTAGTTTATTAGAGAATTGTCTTAAATAAGTGCAACTGTAACATAAAGATGAGAAAGAGAAAATGCCAGAGAGAACACAACAAATACTCCTCCTATCACAATAAGCAATTTGTATTATTTTCAAAATATTTGGCTATAGTGCAAGATTATTTTATAAGATCCTGCCTTTCTCATTAAGGTTACAGATGGATTCATCAGTGCCTATTTGTGAATGTCATTAGGTATTTTTAAAGTCTTATAAATTGTTCACTAATGTATCATATCTTAAATTATTTTGTAAGTTCTTTGAAGGTCAGGACTCATCTTCCTTAGAATTAACAACTATTGTGTGGTTAATCAAATGCCAGACACCTTTATATTACTTAAAATAATGTGAACTGAATTCATCTTAATTTCATTATGTTAATCTTCCACTACACTCTTATCCCAAATCCTAAATCATACTATATGTTGTTTATAAGAAACACATTTGAGTCAGGAAGACACAAACAGAATAAAGGTAAGAGGTTGGAGGAGAATCTATTTGGCTTCAACTGAGACAAAAGAAAAAAGCAGGTATACCAATCACAATTTCAGACAAAGCTAAAGCAAAAATAGAACTGATTAAAAGAGATAAGGAATGTAATTATATCCTCATAAAAGGCAGCATAACCAATAAAGTAATATCAGTACTTAACATATATTCACCAAAAGGAATAGAATTCAGATGTTTAAAGGAGAAACTAAAGAAGCTTAAGGAGGAAATATAAAGTAAAATTATACTGATAAAAGACCTCAAATTTGCTCTTTCAGAATTAGATAAATCTAAACAAAACATAAATGTGAAAGAAGTAAAGGAAGTAAATTAAATTTTAGAAAAGTTGTAATTAATGAATATTTGGAGAAAACTGAATAGGGATAAAAGAAATATATCTTTTTTTCAGAAGCATATGGTACATAAACAAAGACTGACCATGTATTGTAGCAAAAAAAAATCTTTATGACCAAGTACAAAAAGCAGAAATAATAAAATGCCACTTTTTCAGATCATAATGCAAAAAAATTAAAATTAATAAAGGTTCCTAGAGAGGCAAATTAAAAATTAATTGGAAACTAAATAATCTAATTCTTCAAACTGGTGGATCAATGAATAAATCATTGAAACAATCACTCATTTTATTGAAGAGAATGACAATGAGGAGACAACATAGCCAAAGCAGTACTCAGGGTAAAATGTATAGCCCTGAGTGTTTATGAATAAAATAGAGAAAAATCAAGCATTGCTGGTAGAGTTGTGAATTGATCCAACCATTCTGAAGAGCAATTTGGAACTATGTCCAAAGGGTGATAAAAGACTGTCTGCCCTTTGATTCAGCCATAGTACTGCTTGGTTTGCACCTCAAAAAGATAATAAGGAAAAAGACATATACAAAAATATTCATAGCTGCACTCTTTGTGGTGACAAAAAATTGGAAAATGAGGGGATGCCCTTCAATTGGGGAATGGCTGAACAAATTGTGGTGTATGTTGGTGATGGAATACTATTTTGCTCAAAGGAATGATAAAGTGGAGGAATTCCATGTGAACTGGAAGGACCTCCAGGAATTGATGCAAAGTGAGAGGAGCAGAACCAGGAGAACATTGTACATAGAGACTGATACACTGTGGTACAATCAAATGTAATGAACTTCTACATTAGTGGCAATGCAGTGATCCTGAACAACTTGTAGGGATCTATGAGAAAAAACACTATCCACATTCAGAGGAAAAACTGTGGGAGCAGAAACACAGAAGAAAAACAACTGCTTGATTACATGGGTCGAGGGATATGGTTGGGGATGTAGACTTTAAATGAACATTCTAATGCAAACACCAACAACGCAGAAATAGGGTCTGATCAAGAATACATGTAATACCCAATGAAACTGCATGCCGGCTGTGGGAAGAGTGGGGGAGGAGAGGGAGGGAAATAATGTGATTCTTGTACCCAATAAATAATGTTCTAAATTGACTAAATAAATTAATTAAAAAAATAAAAAACTACAAAAGTACAAATAAAAAATTCACAATTAAAGACAAATGGGAAATTCTAAAAATTAAATAAGAAATAACAAAATTTAAAGCAAAAGAAGTATTGAACTAATAAATAAGACTTGGAGTTGGTTCTATAAAAATGAGAGAGTATTGGTTAATTTGAATTATATGCCAATAAATCTGATAATATAGGTGATATGAATGAATATTTACAAAAATATAAATTGCCTAGATTAACAAAAGAGTAAATAATTTCATTTTAGAAAAAGAAATTGAAGAAGCTATCAATGAACTCCCCTAGAAAAAACCCCCAGGGTCAGATGGATTTACAAGTAATTTCTTTCAAACATTTAGAAAACAATTAATTCCAGTACTATACAAACTCTTTGGCAAAATAAGCAAAGAAATAGAAAAGTACATCAATGGAATAGACTAGGTAGAAATTATCCCAAAGACTCCAACTTTGGGGATAAGAACTCACTATTTGACAAAATCTACTGGGAAAATTATAAAACAGTATGGTAAAATTTATTTTTAGATCAATATCTTATAATCTAGACCAAGATAAGTTCAAAATGTATATATGATTTAAACATAAAGAATGATATATATAAATTAAGGGAACATAGAATAGTTTACCAATCATATCTATGGAGAAGGGAAGGACTTATGACCAAATAAGAAATAAAGTTCATTATAAAAAGTAAAATGAATATTTTTGATTATATTAAATTAAAAAGGTTTTGTACAAACAAAACCAAGATTAGAAGGGAAGCAACAAACTGGGGGGGGGTGTTAATAACACATTTTTCTGATAAAGGACTCATTTCTCAAATATGTAAAAAATTTAGTCAGATTTATAGGAATCCAACTCATTCCCCAAATAGCCAAAGGATATGAATAGGCAGTTTTCAGATGAAGAAATCAAAGTTATGTATAATCATATTAAAACAGTTATAAATGCCTCTTTGTTAGAGAAATGAAAATTAAAACAACTCTGAAGTGCCACCTTACACTTATCAGATTGACCAATATGACAGTAAAGGAAAATAATAAATGTTGGAGGAAAGTGGCAAAATTGGAACACTAATGCATTGCTAGTGGAGTTGTGAATTAATTCAAACATTCTGGAGGTCAATTTGGAATGATATGTCTTATTTCTAGTTCAATAAGACAGTAAAAGGAAATATGGCTTATAACTTTTAGCTTAAAGTCATAATCATTTCTCCAAAACAAAAATAAAAAACTCTCTTCTCATTCCTTGGTCTCAGTATATTCCCCTTCTTTCTTTTAATAATATTTTCATAAAGACTGCAAAATTCTTAGGGGAAAGAGTGATGGCACCAGAGTCCCCATTTTTACCAATTACAACACAATTCTGACATAAAAGTCAGATAAAAACCACTTGGAAGAATGATCTAATTTCAAAGAGTATTGAGCTTAATATTGACTCAAAAATTTCACAAATGTCTCCCTCCCTTGCCTCAACCTCATCTTTAAGTAAGTTCTTCAATTTGTTGTTATTTTGTCATTTTGGTTTCTCATTTCCTTATCCAGCTCATTTTACAGATGAGAAAATTCAAATAGGGTTAAATGACTTGCTCAGGGACACACTGTTAATTAGTTTCTGAGGACAAATTTCAACTTATGTAGATGACTCTTCCTGACTACAGGCCCAATGCTCTAACTACTGTGCAACCTAGCTACCCTTTCTTCTTAAATAGAGATCTTACTTACACAGGCACATTTTATATAGACACACACATATATACATGCATGAATACATATATATGCATATAATTATAACTGCTTCATTTTACAAATGAGGAATTTGTAGACCAAAAAGCTATAGTAACCTGCTCAAAGCCCTACAGCTACTTATGTAGAAAAGATGGCCTTTTAAACTTAGTTCCTCTGACTCAATGCTTTTTCCACTATACTACATGTATAAGCCAAATGCCATGGGGCACGCTTATTGTTTTAAAGCACTATCAGTAGTCATTGAAGTTTCAAAAGGTACATGTGTTCAGTAGTATTTTTACTTATTTTTAAATATTATTATTTATTTTAACATTCTTTTTTATGTTGAATTCTAAATTCTCTTCCTCCAGTCCTTTCCATTGAGAAGGCAAGCAATTGGATCTCAATTATATGTATATATATTTTCATATATTTATAATTCATATTAAACAAAATCATAGAAAACACATTTTAACATTGTCACAAAAAGAAAAAAAGTATTCAATAATATATTAAAATAAATTGAATACATATTAAGTTGTCCCATGAGACCAGAAACTGATCTGTAGTAATCTAGTTTCCATATTTTAACTTGCATTTGAAAGCAAAAGGATTTTGTAGCCTCTTCATGCTATAATTTCAAACTATATGCTTTAAAATGCATTATACCACAATTACATTGGTTTTTCTAAAGCTTCGTTTTCCAAGCAATCTTTTTTCTAACTTGATTCTCATGTTTTTGCCTTGCCATTGATTTAGACCAATACAACTTGGCTGTTCCCAAAATTTACTCCAGGAAGTTGTAAAACTCTGATCTTGTTTCAGTTATTAGGAATTCCAAATTGAAAATTAATCTTTCTCTTAGACTTTGAAGAAGTCCCACAATTCCAAAAAGTAAATTTGAAATTAGCCTTTTTTCACGTCCACCTGCCATCTCTTGAAAGTCAAAACCATATGTGCTTCCTCTTTGAAGTCCAATTTCAACATTCTAATGATAGCCTTCACAATATTCTTCCATGAGTACTTGCTTCACTCTAGCCAACTGGAACCCAATTCAACCAGAGGATGACAAATGCTCAAGCAGATGGGTGATTCTGACGTAACAAATGATTGTGGCCCATTGAGTTTTACACACACACACACACACACAATAATGTCAACATGTTAACCTGATAAAATGCCATATGAAATGAACCCGTATATGCTGAACATTCAAAGCAATTTCTGGTTTGAATTACCAAATCAATTTTTTACTACTATGAAATGATCCTTGCTACAGAGAAACCATTGTGTTGTTTTTTTCTCCAAATCTATGTCATGGACTTCTCTTTAGTAATTATGATTAATGTGTGCTGAGCCATTCTTTTCATGCTATAGGCCAACGATACTTAATTTTGTTCGTAAGAGGGAGACTGATTTTTGGAAATGATCATTCTTATTCACATTAATGAAGCTATCGTTGCTTTACAAAAGCCATTAATAAATTATTTTGTGATATCTTGAATTCACAATTTAAAATGCTCATTTAAAAATGGTTAGCCTTAAGTTCTGGAATGTTTGATGTGAAAAATAACATCCTAAGAAGAACATTGTAAATAGTATGAGGGGAAAAGAAAGTTGATTTGAAGTTAGCCAAACTTAAGGGAAGAATATTTCAGCCCTTGTTTGAATTCTTAAATGTTAAGTAAGAATGGATAGGAGAGTATGCATTCAATGAAAAAGTAAAAGAATACTCATTTTAGTTCCTTATGATACTGTTACCTATTAGGATAATTATACTACCCTAGTTTAAAAAAGCAAGCACAAATTCTCTAAATGATTTGTGCCAGTTTTTTCACAAGAATTCGCATAGTTTAGCCTTTCCCTATAGAGTGCCATGGAAGATAAAATGTGTTTCCAACTGCAGTTCATTGATCAAATGTTGAAAAATACCCAGAGTTTCAAAATCCATAAGAGACTTGGCTCTGGGGGAAAATTATGCTTTTCTTACCTACTTATGATGGACAGTAAAAGGAGCCCCTTGTTGTAGATTGAAGATTCACAAATCACTTGAATACTCTAAGATATCTGGTAATCAGTTTGTGATATATAAGAAACAATTACTTCCAAGCCTTCTCTTTCTTGTGAATCTTTTTTCTACTCATCATATTCCAATAAATAAATATAATATCTAACTACATTAAATCCATCACATATATATTTATTATATTTTTGTAGAAAGTCCCATGTTTTAATAATGCAATGTTTTCTTTAGTTCATAATCAAATTAGAGGATGTCATACTACTGAGTTACTTAAAAAGGTTGAAGTCTTTTATTTAAAAATATGTTTATGATTATGTTATAATGATGAGCAAATCATAGGAATAATAAATCAGAAAGACTCAAATTTAAATCCAAACTCTTATTACTCAGACATTTATTAGCTATATGACTGGGTAAGAATACTAACCTCGTTCTACTTCAGTTTTCTCATTTGTAAAATGGTGATAATAATAGCACCTACCTCCAGGTTCATTGAGAATATAAAGATTTGTAAAGTGCTTTGTAAATCTGAAAGTACTATATAAATTATAGTTACCCTTTAATGCTAGTTATTATAAATCATGAGATGAAGAAAACATGAGTTATGAAGTCAGAGCAGGAAGGTACTTAAGAGGCCATCATGATCAATTCTCACATTTTACAGGTAAGAGACTTGAGGCCCATGAAGGTTAAGTGCTTTTTTCCAGGGGTAAAAGCATAGAACAGAGTAAATAAGAGAAGAATTCAAAACTAGGATTTTTATGACTATACTACAAGTTTGCATCAAGTTTAAATATCCCTTGACCAAGACAAAAATCAGAGTTTTGAGCTTTATTTTTTACTTACTTAATTCACTTTCTCATAGCTCATACTTTTCTGACAACAGCCCAGAAACAAAAATTCTGTGGAATTCCATATGGATCACTTATATTGAAGGAGGAAGTGCCTGAGAGAAAAATGGCAAGAGTAAGCTTCTACTTAATTCAGTTCAAAGACAAAAGCATTTAATAAATGGTGTCTATATACCAGGCACTGTAGACATTATGAAGACAAGTGTGGATAGACAGAACCTGAAAAGTTATAAAGTAATAAAAAAGAAAAAGTGTGCACCCAAATAACTGGAATCTATAGGAGAACACAATAATTTGGATAAAACACTAAATCTAGGAAAGATATTTAAAAAATGTAACAAGGAGGAAATAATTTTCATCTTAGATAGACTGAAAAAAAAAGATTCAGGAAGAACTTTGTAGAGTAAGTAGCATCTGAGTTGACTGATGGAGGAGGGGAGGAGCTTTAAGAAATATAGGTACCTATTTTGTATAAAAATAAATTGGAAAGTTATAAAAATAAAGTATTTAGATGGAAAACCTTTTCCAATATGGGTTCAAAACTGTTTGGGTACTTTTGATAGATGTAATCAAAAGTATCCTCAGTGATGAAGTGAATCTCAAATGTGAACTTCCCTTCAGGGCCAGGCACAAGGATGCTAAAGAGACTCTTATAAAAATAAAATGTTTATTGAAATATATAAGGATAAATAAAGAATTTCTAATTCTAAGGTATTCTAAATCCACCCAAATAAACTCCCAGGTTCTCTCCCTGATCTAACTAAGCAAAATTTATACTACCTAAATAATAACTACCGCTATTATCCTTATAAATCTTAACTTCGCCTTCAAATTATAAAATAGCAAAGGCTAGCTGGTTGAGTCTCAACAAGAATCAAATTAGGACTCTGAGTCCCAACCAAAGACCAGGTTTTTCTTTGGTCTTCTCAGAGTTAAACAATCTATAAAAACCACAATAGATATTCAATAGTGTTTCCCAAGTTGGGAAAGGAAAACACTGAACTCCTGCAGATCTTTCCCTCAGACAAAGGGAGAGGCAAAGATGTTCCCTCTACCAGCCCTGAGAGTCTCTGAGAGTGTGTCTCTGCCAACTGTCAGAGAGAGTAATTGACATAGAAAACTGGTTATCACTGTCAGCAGTTGAAATTAACATGCTCTCTCAGCTCTGCTTCAAACTCCAGTTCTTTTCTCAAGCAGCCACTTTACTTCTCATCCCTAAACTAATAAAACAATACTTATTTTCTAATATCATCCTTATAATTTCCTGCCTTTGAGCATATGGAGAGATAAAAAATCTCTCCCGTATGCTCACTATTCTGTGTAATTCTAAAGCTATACCTAACCCTATTATTATTATATTTCCTAAAAATGGTCTTAATCTTATGCTTATCTTATCCTATTCTTATTCCTATATTTTATCTATGCTAACCTGTACTATGGATATAAATGAAAGAAAAGAAAATTTCAAAGAAAACATATTTGCATAAATGAGGTGCATAACATACAATTACAGAAATTCAAAATGGAAAATACAAAATGCAAACTTTTGAAAAACTTTTAAAAGAATAAAATAGAGTTACAAGCTAAGTTATGTTTTACAAAAAACTAAATTCTATCTAAAATAATAACTATTCACAACTCATGCAAACTTCATTTTACAAATTCTATTTATACAATTCAAATGAAACTTTTTACTATGTTAAGACCTTATCCTATCATTAATACAGAAAATCAAAACTACATTAAAACTCAAAATCAACTTACTATACTAAGAAAATCAACACTTTCTAATGAATTAACTATATACACATCTACATAAATTTACAGAACCCTACAATATCTATAGCTGTGTATATTTTATGTGTAAATTATTTACATGTTGCAGGAGGAAAATAAACTCTCCCCCTTAAGATAGTCTAAGAAAACCTTAAAGACTTTCTTTAGGAAGTTATGTATGTTTTCTTGATTATATCTCCAAGTAACACATAAAGTCTTCATGTGAGATAAAATATTATTATTTTAATATGTACAATTATTATTTTCCCAAAGTGATTTATCTATATTTATTTCTATGGGTACACATCACCTGATGTTGCAGAGTTTGTGAGAAATGTGTCCTATATGTGTATGTCATTTTGCAGAGAATACTTACCAAATCTTTAGTTACCTCCTCTGCTACTCTCTTCTGTCTTCATGTTGTTACTATGTAGTGCTTGTTTGCAACTATAATGAAAGTGTGTGGTATTATAATGGCAAAAAAATCTTACAGTTCATGTTCATAATCAGTTTGTGTTTCTCTTCTCTATGTTGATTTTTTTTCGGCATGTCTTTGTTACAGTTCAATTGTCCTTTCTGCTGTCACCTTATATGTTGCCTTCTCCTTTGTCTTGATCTTTATCTCTGTCTTCATTTCATTCTTCTTCTTCTTGAATAATTTCTTCTTCTGATATCTTTTTTACTGCAACCATGTTGTCTGATGTAATCTGTTCTGCTGTTGCTTTTTTTTTATATATATACAAGCAATGCAGTCATGTTTCTTTCTCTAATATACTTAATTATTTAAAGTTTTTTATGTAAACCAAATCCCCTGGTTTTATCATATGGGGTGCATAATCTAATTGACACCTGTCACACCCACAACTTCCACCTAATCTACTGCTTTGCACTCTTCACGGAATTTCTGCAACACAGATTTGGCAGCACCTATGTCTAAGTGATAATCATAAACTTGTGTTCCTATTTTTTGGGTTACATGGGTTTCTGTGCTATTTTCTGGAGAATGGACGGGTATCACAGGAGCTAACACACTAGGATCAGGAAAACTCAACACTCATTTCTGTTCCTCATTCTCTAATTCTTCATTGATTTCTCCTACACTAATTTCCCATGTTTTAAAAATCTTTGTCATTTTCATTCGTTTTTATCCCATTTCCCATACTTCCTAGTCCATTTTCTCCATATACTTTTGGCACACCTTCATAATGAAGTTGTACCTTTTTGCATATCAGGTTTTTGGGGATTTCCACCAGCTATTTGGGAATACTTTGGACCAGCACCTGCTTTGATATATTCTTGCATGGTATTCAGGTCTGCAACTGGTTGGGAATTATGGTAGCATCCAGTATCAAAATGCATTGGGTAGTTTGGTCTCCCAAACTGGCATGCATTATTAAAACAATTATTAAACACATAATTTATATTTCCATTTTGCCTGAATCCATTAAAGCAATTAAATCTATTGACTCAGTTTCCCCTGACGCTTTGCTCAAAGAATTGACCCCTAAATCTGCATTCTCTCATGAGATGACTAGGTCTGTTACAAAGAAAATATCTTAGGATTTATCTGTATTGTCTGAGGTTGTAATTGTTTCTGGGTTGTCTATAAGTAATTAGTACAGTGACTGTTTTTCCTATACTTCATTGGATTTCAGTTTTTGTTTAAGATCTCTAATTTCTTTGGTTAAGTTATAAATTATGTTGTTTTTTCTCTTCTGATTGCCTATCTTTTTCATCTTGGAAAACATAGTTAGCAATTCTCCAAATTTCATCAAGACCCATGTCAAACCAATTTGGACAGTTACTCCAAAAATAAGTTCAGACCACAGGGCATGTATTTTTCACAAACTGCCTGCTAATATGATTTACATTTTCATCTGTTAAAGTATCCAACCCAATCCATTTTTCAGCACAGTCAATAATTTAGTCAAGGAAAGTTAAGGGAGTTTCTCCCACTTCCTGCTTTAGGTGCTCAAATTTAGACCAGGTTCCTGGGCATTTGGAATTTTGCCTCAAAGTTTCAATTATTGCCTCCCTGGGTGTAGTTAAGTCTCTGTACCCCAGAAAAGAGTTATATTCCCAATCATGTCCCGAGTTGGCCAATTGGCAATTAGGGGGTTATTATTAGTGTCCTGTATAATCTGCTATTTCTCTCTTTTCATTATTAATATATCCTTAAGAATGTCAAAATCTAAATAAGAAGGACTTTAAAGCTTAACTAAATTCTTGAACTGCTTTACAAAACCCATGGGTTCTTCTTCATATGATGGAGTAGTTTTCTTAAAACTGTCTATATCAGCCTGTGTAAACTTTCTGTGGCACATCAGATTCACTAAGCCATGCTCTTGGGACACTATGGGTACCTCCCTTAGAGGAAACATATTTGTGAGGTGGAGAGCATCATTTTCTGACACAAGGTGCATAAAAAAATGCCTAAATAAGTCTGAACAATAAAAGGAAATTACCAGTTCACCATATTTCTTACATAAACACCCCTTTCTTAGAATAATATTTCTAAATGCATAAAATAAAATATATAGAATTTTAGAGAACACAATTTTATTGAATAGTTACCAGGAGGAGGAGTCAAGATGACGGCTTAGAGGCAGCAAAACTTCAGACCTCTGAAAACCCTTCCTTACCAATTACAAACTAAATGCCCCTAGGGGACTAAAAATCAAACCTAACAAAAAGACAAAGCCAAGGAAACCTCATTCTGGACTCAATTTAAAGGGTAAAATATGGTCATTCAACAAAAAAGAAGAATTCCAAGCATTTGTAAAGAAAAGACCAGACTGAACAGAAAATTTGATGTTCAAGCACAAAACTCAAGAGAATCATCAAAAGGTAATTAAAAAAAGATGGAAAAAAGTAAAATAAAACAATCCCTGATCATCAGATAACTGAAGAATAACTCCTCACCACAGCCAAAAGATATTCACAGGCTAGTATCTTGGTAAATGAGCTTCTGGAAGAGGCAACCACACATCTCTCTCCTTTCCTCTCCCAGGTCCAGAGTAACAGTTTTTTTTCCCAGCTGAATCCCAGGGATTCTAACTCAACCAGGCTCAGAAGATTCCAGTCTCATGTCCCTGTCCATCACTCTTATGTCCTAAGTCTTAATCCCTATTCCAAAAACAGCCATATGTTTTACCTAATTTCACACGGACAACTAATGTACTTAAGTTGTATTCCCCTTCAGTTGACCATTCTACATATAAAGAAGAAAATTCATAGGAAGAGCATTGAACACATTCCTCATTCTTCAAAAGCCAGGAAAATTCAATGTTTTGGAGCTATGATGTAGAGAAAGAAAGTCTTCCATAATCATTTACTAGCTCTTTAATTCTTCACTGGTTTCATTGGGTATTTTCAATTTATTAATTGGGGATCTTAATGCTACCTTATGAGAAAAACAAACAGCAGATTAACAAAGTCAAAACATCAGAGCTATAAAAAGAATATTTCACCTAGAATCCCTTCCTGTCTTGACTTTTAATACTGCAGACACTCATAATGAATATACATTTCTGGAGACTCATCTCAAATACACAATAAATTACAACATTTAATGCAAACAAAAGTTCATTTTGTTTGACCTTTAGAATGAGGCATATTGCCAAAATGTATGGGAAAAGAACAGCTTCCTACTTCTAACTTATGTCTATACTATACATAGGCAGTAAATCTTCAGTTATGCATATATGTTAATAAGCACAGAGAAAATCTCAAATCAGTCAAAGGAACAACTGGAACATTCCTAGTCAGCATAACTTTGGAGAAAAAGGGTGAACTTTTATGACTCCTGCCTTCATCAGACCTGGATCCCAATTCTCCTTCCATCAAAGACTAACTGGTGAACTTTGAACATTTGTAGGATGGCAGTAAGCACACTTTCACCATCTCCTTCACAAGGCTATTGTGAAAAAGTGCAATTGCAAATTATAAAGAGCAATTGACACTTTAGTTACTGCACATATAGAATGCTATGAAAGAAGTTAATTGCTACATAGGGAAATTTTTTTAATTCTATAGAATGAAAGATGATATAATATAGAAGGTTAAAGTTTTCAATAACATGAATAATGCCATTAGACTTTGTTTCTTATTCTAATTAGAAGGTATGACAACAATTATGCCACCTACATTGCATAGTGAATAGAACTCTAGGCCTACATTCAGGAAGAATTGAGTTCAAATCTGGTCTCTGACACACTATCTGTGTGACAATGGGCAAGTCATTTAACTCTGTTTGCCTCAGTTTTCTCATGTATAAAATGAGCTGGAAAAGGAAATGGCAAAGAACTTCATTATCTTCATCAAGAAAACCCCAAATGGGAATGGCTGAATAAATTCTGGTATATGTTGGTGATGGAATACTATTGTGCTCAAAGGAATAATGAACTGAAGGAATTCCATACGAACTGGAAGGACCTTCAGGAAGTAATGCAGAGTGAGAGGAGCAGAACCAGGAGAACATTGTACAAAGAGATGGACGCACTGTGACACAATCAAATGTAATGTAGCAGCAATGCAATGATCCAGGACAATTCTGAGGGACTCATGAGAAAGAAAACTATCCACATCCAGAGGAAGAACTGTGGGAGCAGAAACACAGAAGAAAAAATTTCCTTGATCACATGGTTCAATGGGGACAAGATTGGGGATTGTAGACTCTAAATGATCATCCTAGTGCAAATAATAATAATAATAATATGTAAATAGGTTTTGATCAATTATACATGTAAAACCCAGTTGAACTGCTCATTGACTATGGGAGGGAGGAGTGAGAAGGGGAAGGAAAAAATATGAATCATGTAACTATGGAAAAATATTCTTAATTAATTAATTAAAAAAAGAAAATCCCAAATGAGATTACAAGGAGGGGAACACAATTGAAAAATGCCTAAACAACAAATGAGAAAGACTATATTTGAAAAAAAACAAGTGCCATATAATTCATGTGAAAACTTAGTCTATTTCTGGACCTGCCTATTTAGCAGTTTCTCTAATAAAGGTATTTTTTTAATTTTGTGGCAACAGCTACATTGGGGCAATTTATTAGTTCCTACAGTAGTTTTTGGCACACAATGAACACTTAACATGCTTGTTGAATTGAACTTAATTAAGTATACCCAGAACACAAACTACCAGTCAATTAAAAAACATTTATTAAGCAATATTAAGCCAATAATTTGGCCAGGGTCACACAGCTAGCTTATGACAGATATGAGACATTGGCCTAATTCTTGCTAACTACTGAATTAGTCCTCTAATAGCTATACTTTGTTTCTCTTTTTCAAATGATGAGAAAAAATATAATTCAGAAGTTAGAGTGAAATCCTTCCTCTGACATAATGCTAGTATGACTATTAGGCAGTCACTTTGACTCTTAATGCCAAGTAATGCTCCAAGAGTTTGAATTACTAAATAGCTTATCCATATTGATTGTTGGAATTTCCACACCAGGAGATACCCATACTGATGGTATCACAAGTATAGATATGTCTATAAATGTTTGGGATAGATGTAGATAGGTAGATACATATGAATGTATATAAATATATTTACATGATGTGTATTACTGCATATGCATGTATTCGTATATCTACATATTCATGCATGTATGTGTGGATATATACACAAATATATGCATGTACACATCTTATTTACTGGTATTTTAGTCTTATATTTATATACCAATTAGCAATGTTTGGCTGTGAAATGATATGAGGAAAGAACCTAAAGGATTTTCCATGTACTACAGTTGGGGAACCACAGGTATGATTCAGCAAATCACTCAATAAATGTGTCTGCTATGAAGGAGTGGAGACTAGACAGCAGAGAAGGTATACAGACCCACCTGACCTCTACCAAATTATCCTTCAAAAAACTATGATAATTATACCTCACAACAAATTCTGGAGCAGCATAACCCACAAAAAGCCAGGGTGAAATAATTTTTTGCCCAAAACAACTTAGAAGATTGGCACAAAAGATCTATTCCACAAGGGTGGAAAAGGAATACAAACCAGCATACTGAAAAAGACCTCATCACAGCAACAGGTCTTGGTGGTGACTAAATCAGTAGCAAAGGCTTCTGGAGCTCTCAGCCACAGCCATTGGGGGGGGGGTCAAAAAACTGTACAGAAAGAGATTACAGGGTTCCCTTTGCTGGATCTGGGTACAATACTATCATAGCACTGCCCATGCCCCAGATCAGAGTCCTGGGTTGAGATCTCAGATTGAGGAAGAATACTAGCACATACAAATGCTAGTGGCCACAAGAGAGAAGGGAACCCTGACCACAGTTTCAAGATGGAAAAGAATGGTTATGGTTACTTGCAGATTGGAGCACAGGCCTGAAGAGTATTAAATACATAACTCCTTACAACATACCACCTTGGAAGAACTAAAAGCACAGATCAAACAAAGAACCTCTGGGTTGGAACAGTGTTCCCTACACCAGAGTTACAAAACCCAAAAATATATTCTCAAAAAAAGACAGCAAAGTCAATTCTGCTGTATCCAATGACTCTAAGAAAAATAAGATTTGCCCTCAAGCCCCAAAAAGGATTAATGCAGGAAATAAAAAAAAAAAGGATTTAAAAAAATCAAATAGAGGTAGAAGAAAAATTGGGAAAAGAAAAAGAATACTAGAGGAAATCATGAAAGAGAGTCAATGGATTGTTAAAGGAGGCACAAAAAGTACTAAAGAAATTAATTCAAAATAACAACAACAACAGAATAAACCACTTGGTAAAAGAAGGACAAAATTCACTGAAAAGAAGAATTACTGAAAAAGCTGAATTAGCCAAATTAAAAAGATATACCCAAATACATTGGATGAAAAAAAAACAGTTCTCAAAAGGCAGAATTGAACATATGGAAAAAGAGGTACAAAAGTTCAAGAAAATTATTTCTTAAAAATTAGAATTGAGCTAGTGGAAACTGATGACTCCAGGAGATATCAAGAAACAATTTTTAAAAGTAAAAGAAGAAAATGTGAAATATCTCATGGGAAAACAACTAACATTAAAAATAAATAGAGGAGAGATAATCCAAGAATTATTGGACTACCTGACAGCCAAGATTTAAAAAAAAACAAAAACTGACATCACCTTTAAAGGAATTATAAAGGAAAACTGCCCTAATATTGTAGAACCAAAGGGCAAGATGGAAATGGTAAGAATCCACCAATTACCTCCTGAAAGATATCTCAAAAGGTTTATTATAGCCAAATTCTAACAATCCCAGGCCAAGGACAAAATATTATAAGCTGGCAAAAGAAACATTTCAAATATCATGGAACCACAGTAAGGATAATATAAGATTTAGTATCTTCTACAGAAAAGAAATCGAGTTTAGAATATGATATTGCAAAGGTCAAAGAAGCTAGGACTTCAACCAATAATCTTTTACCCAGCAATATTGAGCATAATCCTTCAAGGGAAAAATTGTATTCAAAGAATTAGATGACTTTCAAACATTCCTGATAAAAAGACCAGAGGTTAGTGGAAAATTTGTCTCTGAAATACAAGACTAAAGAAAAACATAAAAGTGTAAAAAGCAAAGAGAAATCAAAAGACATTCAAAAAAAGGTTAATATGTGCACATACTACTTGGGAAGATGATTTTTCTAATTCCTAAGAACTTTATCATTATAAGGGACCAGAAGGACTATACATAGACAGAGGACAAGGGTGTGAGTTGAATGAGATAGGATGATATCTTTTAAAAAACTAAGGCATCAGAAAGAGGGATGCATTGTCAGATTAGGGAAGGGAATAGAATTATTGGGATAATAATAAATAATTCCACATAAAAGAGATATGAATGAGCTTTTACAGATGAGGGGAAATGGAGGAGGCAGGGAGAGGAACACATGAACTATATTTTCATCATAATTGGCTCAATGAGAGAATATATACAATCAAAATGAGGTATAGAAATCTATCTTATTTGACAGGAAAGTAAGAAGAGAAGGGCATGAGGGAAATGGGTGTTGAACTGATAGAAAAGAGGGAAAATTGGAGGTTGTTTTGGTCAGAAAATAAATGGGGAAGAAATAGGTTAGAGAGTAATACACAGTAATCATAATGGTATAAAAATGTCACAAGTCTCTCTAATAAAGGCCTTATTTCTCAAAAAAAAAAGTGTTTACTGTGTCAGGCACAGTACAAAGCATTGAAGATACAAAAAGAGGCAAAAAGCATTCCCTGCCTTTGAAGAGCTAAAATCAAGTGGAGAAAGAAGATAATACAGAAATTACATATATATATATATATATATATATATATATATATAGAGAGAGAGAGAGAGAGAGAGAGAGAGAGAGAGAGAGAGAGAGAAAGAGAGAGAGAGAGAAAGCAAAGTATATGCAGTATAAAGAGGAAAAAAATTAAAATAAGAGGAAACTAGAATTATGAAGGATTAGGGAAGGGTTCCTGTCAGAAGTGGAAGTTTTGGAATTTGTAGGAAGTCAGGAATTTCAGTAGTCAGAGAGATAGAAAGGAGTTGACAGCATGGGGGACAGTCAGGGAAAATCCCTTTGAGAGATGCAGTGTCATGCTCATAGAGTCAGGAGGCCAGAGTAACTAGATGGAAAAATACATAGTGGATTAAGGTATAAGGAGAATTGGGAAGGTAGGAGGGGGGAAGGTTCTGATGACTCATGCCATATATTTTCAAATTCAAAAATCTCAAAAGTTTTGGTTGCTTTTCCTAAACAGCTTCTCCATTTCTTTCTCTTTTATTCTTTGTAATATGTAATGATTTTGTTTCTCTGTGTAGAAGAGGCATAAATGTATTTGGAAATGAAGGTATATAAAATTTTAAACCAATAAAATGAATTTGTAATATAACGAAAAATGTTTGTCACGTAGAACAGACTCAGTGCAGTGTATGAGGATTTGGCTCACAAACGAAAAATGGCAAAAATAAAAAAAAATTATTTTCATCTGCCCTTACTATGGCATACTTTTTCAAAGTTTTTTCTAAGTTTCTGGTTTTGGTGTTCTCTCCAAGGGCAAGGGATATATACATATGTACCCATATATATATATATATACCCTCTCCTAAAGTACTTCACACATAGTAGATACTCAGTACATATTTGCTGAATTAAATTTTTGCCCTCATAAAAAGTGATAGCAGAAGATGTGATTACTGACTTTTCAACTAATTTACCCTTTGGAAGATCCCTCTGGAGGTAATGTGAATTGCAAAGGGTGAATTTTATCCACTTTGCACTATAAAGTTGAAATATTATTTCCATCTCACTTTGAAAAAAGTTTACTAAAGGACAAATAAACCACCACAGGATAAGTCAATAAGAGAGGACACTAATAAGGGCTATATTCAAAATTGGACAGAAGATGCAATAGCAAAAGGGATCCCAAAAAATTAGATAATGTTAATGTGCCCATGGTATTGAGAGTCTGTCTCATCAATTCTTACTCCTATATTTCAGTATTTACTTATTTTTATTATAAATTTCTATTTTTCCAGCTTATATGTCAACATGATTTTCAATATTCATTTTATGATATTTTGCATTCCATCTTTTCTCTACTACTTTTCGCTTCTCCCCAAGAAAGCCAATAATATGATATAGGTTGTATATATATATATATATATTATGAGATAATATATTTTTCCATGTTAGTTATGTTGGTAAAGAAGACACATTTTGCTTGCACTAGAGAAAAATTCTTGGAGGAAATAAAGAATGATATGTTTCAATTTGCATTTGGACTTCATCTGTTTCTTCTATAGTAGTGGAGGTCTTTTGTTGTTATTATGAGTTCCTTGGGGATGTCCTGGATTCTTGCCTTGTTGATAACAGTTGTCATTCAGAGTTGATCATCATATATTATTGCTGTCATAGCACACAAAACTCTCATGGTTCTGCTCACTTCATTTGGCATCACTTCATATAAATCAACTAGGTTTTTTTGTGATTATCTTGTTCATCATTTCTGATGTCTCTACAGTATTATATTAAAATCATATGCCACAACTTTTTCAGCACTTCTCCAATTGATGGGCATCCTTTCAGTTTCCAATTTTTTGCTACCACAAAAAGAGCTGCTATAAAAATTTTGAGCAAGTAGATTCTTTTCCTTTATCTTCAATCTCTTTCAGATACAAACCTAGCCTTTCTGGGCCATAGGGACTGCATAGTTTTATTCCAGATTGCTCTCCAGAATGGTTATATCAGTCTGCAACTGCACCAGAAGTATATTAATGTCCCATTTTTTCCAGTCCCCTCCAACATTTATCATTTTTCCTTTTTTGTAAGGTTAGTCAGCCTGATTAACTGGGAAATGTCTTTTTTCCCAGTTAATTGGGAAATGCTTTGTATTCTTGTAAATGTCTCAGTCCTGTATATATTTGAGAAATAGAGACTTTGTTAAAAGATATTTGCTATAAATATTTTTCCCAATTTGCTTTTAATTTTGTTATTTTGTTGTGAAAAACCTTTTCAATTAAATGTCAAAGTGATCTATTTTATCTCTCATTGTATATTTAAATAAATTACATAAATTCATACTTTAATGTATTTCATCATGGCACCATTGTATGTTTTGGGTTTTTTTTCTTTTTAGTTTTATTGTGATTACATGGATAGTGAGTTCTTTGCCCAAGTATGGGATATCCATACTTATATGCAAAGTGGCTTCAATAGATAAATGGTAAAAGAAAAGCATCAAAAATGTGCCTAGAGTTGTGACAATTAGACAGTTGGTTCATCCATTACAGTTAATTTAGTATCCCATAGCTGTACATTGTTCCCAGGTCACCTCAAAATAGTTATTTAAGGTTTCAAAGCTCTTTACTTAAAACAATTCTTAGAGGTGATTAGTGGGAATGTTTTTATCCTAATTCTACAGATTAGGAGACCAAGGATCAGTGAGGTTCATCAGTGAGGTCAGTGGTCATGGTAGCTTTTGTCAGGCAGTCAGACCTTTATCCAAGGTCTTCGATACTGAGTTGAAAGTTCTTGCCATTACACCACACTTTTTCTGTTCAGCAAGTGCTGCTACTCATGCCTTCTATTCCACATTTGTCACTCCAAACCCCAATTGTGAAGCTGGAGGTGTAGCAAAGGCAGCATCACAATGGCCGTTGAACTACAGTGGGGCAAGTCAGATCTTATAGGGCAGAAAAGCTCTGGTAGATAATTAAAGGGATCATTTCTGAGCCCCTGAGGCTTTGGAGAGTCAAGATTATATATGCTTTGCCTCAGAGTGGAAAAACTTCATTATTTGGGCTTAGATGTGGACAATTGGTAGACTCATCTTAGAAACTAGGAGATAGTCTTTGTACTCTCTTACTATATACTCCAATGAGACAAGCTCATTCAAATGCCACAGGTGCAGCTCATGGTGCCTAGGCTAGTACCCATAATCCAAAGTAGGCTCAGTAAAACAAAATTGACTCAATGCATTAAAACAGTGAAAGTACAAAATACCTTTAAAAATCATTTGAGACAATAATCTTAGTAATCTACAATTTCAACCAACAATTCAGTAACAAAATTCAGAATTCTAGTCTTTCTCCTTTACATTTTATGGGAAAATATCCTTTGTTACAGTGAAAAATAGACCTGGCCTTAGAAAGCTCTTCTGAAGTAAAAGGCCTGATTTCACCAAGTTGGTAGCCATTGCCTTTTGGATCCCATCCATCTGAATAGTCAAGATCCTTCATCTATGTTTGATACTTTAAAAGCCCTCTACAGCACATCTGTTTTTCATTTTTTTTAAAGTCTATAAAAAAAAACTGTCCACCCTGAATGGGCATCAGTGCAGTAGACAAATCCCACTTTGTCCAAGGAGTCCATTTTAATTGTTATGCCAAAACCATATTTGCTCCATTAATCAGGCTCCTTAAAAGAGTTCCTCCCTGCAAGGAGGCATAAGCAATGGCTAATCCTGTCATGCAGCTTCCGTGATAACCACTACAAAGCACATTCTGCCCTACACAGTATATGGGACTTTCCCCTCCAGACACAGTTGTGCATTCCTCATCACTCCTGTTACACCTGGGCCATTACTACAATTGAAGTTACTTATACACTGAAAAGGGCCAAGAAGATTTAAAAATAATGAATGTTGATTCTGGCCTTTCTTAGACTAAAGTATACTTTTCTCTCTGCAGAAATTCTTACTTTTTTATATTTAGTTCTGCTATTAGCTTTCAGTTGTAAAACATAGATCTAGGGCTAGAAAGAATATTAGAGACTATTTAGTCCACAGTATCCTCGTTTTACAAATATGGAAACTGATGACCAGAGTGGATGTAGAAATTTGCCCAAGGTCACACAGGTAGATTACGGTAGATCATTTATAGTTAGAGGACCTGAATCAATTCTGGCTTTGAATTTATGATCTATATGACCCTGGTCAAGTCACATACTTTTTTGTTTGTTTGTTTTTGTTTGTTTGTTTTTTCACTTTAAACATTATTTTATTTGGTCATTTCCAAACATTATTCATTGGAAACAAAGATCATTTTCTTTTCCTCCCTCCCACCCCCTTCCCATCACCTCTCCCATAGCCGACGCACAATTCCACTGGGTATCACTTGTGTTCTTGGTTCGAACCCATTTCCATATTGTTGGTATTTGCATTAGAGTGTTCATTTAGAGTCTCTCCTCAGTCATATCCCCTTCCCCCTGCAGTCAAGCAGTTGCTTTTCCTCAGTGTTTTTACTCCCACAGTTTGTCCTCTGCTTGTGGGTAGTATTTTTTAGATCCCTGCATATTGTTTAGGGACATTGCATTGACACCAATGGAGAAGTCCATTACGTTTGATTGTACCACAGTGTATCAGTCTCTGTGTACAATGTTTTCCTGGTTCTGCTCCTTTCGCTCTGCATCACTTCCTGGAGGTTGTTCCAGTCTCCATGGAACTTCTCCACTTTATTATTCCTTTGAGCACAATAGTATTCCATCACCAACAGATACCACAATTTGTTCAGCCATTCCCCAATTGATGGGCATCCCCTCATTTTCCAATGTTTAGCCACCACAAAGAGAGCAGCTATGAATATTCTTGTACAAGTCTTTTTACTTATTGTCTCTTCGGGGTACAAACCCAGAAATGCTATGGCTGGATCAAAGGGCAGACAGTCTCTTATCACCCTTTGGGCATAGTTCCAAATTGCCCTCCAAAATGGTTGGATCAATTCACAACTCCACCAAAAATGAATTAATGTCCCTACTTTGCCACATCCCCTCCAGCATTCATTACTTTCCTTTGCTGTCATGTTAGCCAATCTGCTAGGTGTGAGGTGATACCTCAGAGTTGTTTTGATTTGCATCTCTCTGATTATAAGAGATGTAGAGCACTTTTTCATGTGCTTATTAATAGTTTTGATTTCTTTGGCTGAGAACTGCCTGTTCATGTCCCTTACCCATTTATCAATTGGAGAATGGCTTGATTTTTTGTACAATTGATTTAGCTCTTTGTAAATTTGAGTAATTAAACCTTTGTCAGAGGTTTTTATGAAGATTGTTTCCCAATTTGTTGCTTCCCTTCTGATTTTAGTTACATTGGTTTTGCTTATACAAAAACTTTTTAATTTGATGTATTCAAGATTATTTATTTTGCATTTTGTGACTCTTTCTAAGTCTTGCTTGGTTTTAAAGCACATACTTTCTTTTGAGCCTCAATATCCCCATTATCAAATTAAAGGTATAGATGAAATGACTTGAAATTCAACTTTTATATATAAATTCATTATCCTATATAAAGCCAGCATACTTTACACTTTTGAGCAAGTCACTGAATCTCTGCCTCAGCTTTTCCAAATATAAATAGCTCCTACTTCCCCAAATTCTTGTGTTGATAACAAAATATTTGCAATGGGCTTAGCACAGCTCCTGGCAAATAGTACACAAATAATAAATATGTATTCTAAACAGATTAGACATAAGGGAAAATTGTCTACTTGTACAAAAATATGTATAGCAACTCTTTATTTAAAATTAGAATGGTATATACTTAATTTAGAATATTTTTCCATGGTTGTATGATTCATTTTCTTTCTCTCCCCTCCTCCCACCCCACTCCCATAGCCAATGAGCAATTCCACTGGGTTTTACATGTGTCATTCATTGATCAAAACCTATTTCTATATTATTGATATTTGCACTAAGGTGCTCATTTAGAGTCTACAACCCCAACATATCCCCCTCAATCCATGTAATCAAGCAGTTATTCTTCTTCTGTGTTTCTATTCCCACAGTTCTTTCTCTGAATGTGGATAGTGGTCTTTCTCATAAGTCCCTCAGAATTGTCCTGGATCATTGCATTTCTGATAGTAGAGAAGTCCATTACATTCGATCGTACCACAGTTTATCAGTCTCTGTGTACAATGTTCTCCTGGCTCTGCTCCTCTCACTCTGCATCAATTCCTGGAGGTTGTTCCAGTCTCCATGGAATTCCTCCAGTTCATTATTCCTTTTAGCACAATAGTATTCCATCACCAACATATACCACAATTTGTTCAGCCATTCCCCAATTGAAGGGCATCCCCTCATTTTCCAATTTTTTCCCACCACAAAGAGTGAGGCTATAAATATTTTTATATAAGTCCTTTTCCTTATTATCTTTTTGGATTATAAACCCAGCAGTGGTATAGCTGGATCAAAGGGCAGACAGTTTTTTAGCGCCCTTAGGGCATAGTTTTAACTCTTTTTGTAGTGGCAAAGAATTGGAAACTTAAGAGATGTCCTCATTGGGGAATGACTAAACAAGTTGGGAGTATAAGATTGTAATGGAATACTATTATGCCATAAGAAATGACAAGCAAAATGATCCCATACAAAAAACCTGGAAAAAATTACATGACACGATGGAAAGTAAGTAAGCAGAACCAGGATAAAGTTGTACCCAGTAACTCTTACAATGCATTATGATCAATTGTGAATGACAACTATTATCAGAAATGCAAGTGTCCAAGACAGCTCCAAGGGAGTCATGATAAAGAAGTCTATCCAGTGCCATAGTCTGATGGAGTCTGGAAGCATATCATTCTTCCCTTTATTTCCTTCATGAACTTTGCTATGTAATAAGCAATATGTATCTTCATTCATAAGATGATGGACATGGAAATATGTATTGCAAATGCACAACCTATATAGTATTTCTTGGGAGTGAAGAGGGGTTGAATGAATGGAGAGAACATGGATCAAAAATTTTCAGAAAACAATTATTAAAATTGTGTCTTCATGTTATCTGGAAAAATAGAAAAGACATAAAACAAAAGAAAAAAAAAGGAAATACATATTCCTTCTTTTTTTTCTTCCTTACTTCCCTTTAGTTTCTTCATCTATAAAATGAGGATATCAAACTAGGACTAGGTGGCAGCTGAAAACTTTTCTAGCTCTAGTGCTATTATAGGTTCAAATGATGAATATATAGCTACACCAATGAATAAAAAAAATAAAGGGGAGGTTATGTAAAAGCTGGGCCATGGTAGTTTTTAGTAATTTATGATTCTATACCTAACTTAAAAATAATTTACAAAACATAAAGTGGGTAGTCAATTACATTTTAGGAAATAATTCTGCTATCCTTACAGGAAAATGGAGATAATTATAACAATACATTTATTTATTATTAATATTCTCCTAAGACCCTATGATTACTCTCTTGACCACAATCCATTCAACTCTAAAATGATGGGGTAAATAAAAAATCATATGGGTTCCATTAGATCTCTAAATCTATGATCTTATTTTTAAGAAATATTAATAAAATTTATAAGAATACAATGTTTTATTAGAAAAATCAAGCCATCTATAGTCATAAGAAAGGGAAGTCTCTAAATCATTGTTTATTAGAGGGATGCAAATAAAGATACCTTTGAGGTACCACTCCTCACCTATTATATTGAACTAAAGGACTGAAAAGGAAAATAATAAATATTGGAGAGAATATGGAAAAATAGGGACAATAATGAGGAGCTCACAGATACACAGATCAATGTAATACCCAAAGCTGTTTATTTAATATTGCCTTTAATATATACCACTTCTGTTTGAATTGAGAACTTATCCTACCATTCTGAAGAGCAATTTGGAGCTATGCCCAAAGAGCTATAAAACTGTTCATACCTTGTGACCTAGCAATACCACTACTATATCTGTATATCAAAGAGATCATAGAAAAAGGACAAAAGAAAAGAAAAGAAAAAGAAAAAGAACAAAGACCTATATGCACAAAAATATTTGTAGCAGCTTCTTTTTGTAGTAGCAAAACAAAAAACAACAACAACAACAAAAACAAAAACAGAAAATAAGAGGATTCTCATCAATCGAGGAATGGTAGAACAATTTATGGAATACTATTGTGCTATAGTAAATAATAAACAGTGTGATTTCAGAAAATCTCAGGGAGATTTATATGAACCAATGCAGTATGAAATGAGCAGAATCAGGAGAACATTATACATAGTAGCAGCATATTGTTCACTGATCAGTTGTGAATGACTTGGGTATTTTCAATAATAAAATCATCTAAAACAGTTACCTTTTAAAGGTCCAGGTGATGTGAGAAATGTCCTCAGGCATGCTTGGAGTGCAGGAGAGGAACAGCACATCCCCACATCCCTGTGACTTTCTAGTAACAAACTCTAGTGAACTCCGTGCTGGGGCAATGGCATATGTGCCCACAGAGAGAGCCCTAAGTGCCCTCTCTGACACATGTGCCATGGGCTTGCCATCACAGTTATAAAATAATTGTTTTATAAAAAAAGTGAAAGACTTCTGGTGACAAGTGCTATTCACCTCCAAAGAAAGAACTGGTGAACTCTGAAAGGAGACTTAATGATACTTTTAGGAAAACTTTATTCTTAGGATTTGGGGTCTGTCTTCTT
>NC_077232.1:248777629-248847289 GCF_027887165.1 Monodelphis domestica
ATCTCCCAACTAGAATTCAAACTTAATGCTGATTTTCTCACTTTTCTCTTCAAATCCACAATACCTAGCACATAACAGAAACAATAAATTCTTGCTTATTAACTGATAATTGCCTAATTCATCTTCCTGTCTCAAATTATTCCCCTCTTCAATGGATACTCCATATAACTCCCAATAATATTCTTAAAGTACTTATTTAACAAAGGATTCCCTGTTCAAAAAGTCTCCAGCAGTTCCTTGGAGATTACTTCAAGGATAAAATATAAAATTTCCTCTTTTGCATTTAAAGACCTTCATAGTCAGGTTCTAACTCACCTTTCCATGCTTGTTACACATTTCTCCCTTCCACTCATTTGATGGTCTAGACATATTGACCTACTTGTCATTTCCCATATGCAACATACTATCTCCCATCTCTGTCTCTGCACACAGGTTGTGGTGCTGATGTACCTGGAATGTATTCATTTGCCTTGCCTGGAATGTACTTTGATGCCCTTGAATACATTCAAACTTTAAATTTCAACTCATGGCACCTTGTTCTTAGGGTGGTGGTGGTGACAAGGCAGGCTTTTGAACTGGCTGATCAGCCATAGGCACATATCCTCTTTATTCCTTGATTTCTAATGACCATTAATAAATCCCTTAAAATATAACATTTTTATTATTGATATTTAATTTAAACTTTTACAATTTATGGTAACCAGAAGATGGAGAAAAGACTCTCAATTTTTTTAAGATAGTCTAGATAAATTTTTTTAAGTCACGTTTCTCCTGCCAAGACTATTACCCACCCCTCCCACCCTCACAAATTCCAAACTCTCTTTAGAACTGCTGCTTTTTTTCTTTCTCTACTTTTTGCCTGGTCACTCTCACTCCTGGCCCAGCTGTTTTAGTTTGAGGGACTTAGCCAGGGAATCTTGGAGGAAAAGAGATAAGCCTCTTCTCTCACCCATCTGCTTGAGCCCAAATTCCTCATTCCTTGCTGCTGACTTTGGTTGCTGCTGCCTATCCTGCTTGCTCCTAGTCCTGCTGCTCCTGCTATGGTTTTCAGCCCCAACCCCAACTTCAATCCTGCTGATAGTTGCTGCTGTATCTTCAGAACTCACAAACTTGGAGCCCATCTCTGGGAAGCTGGTAAAAATTGGGGTGTATTTTCCTTAGGCAATGATTAGCCTCCTCTCCACGTGGCTGGGGAAACAAGCTGCTCCCTAACATTTTACCTCAGGGGTGAAGGGAAAAGGAAAGGGAAGAAGGAAGTTACTCTTCCAAACAGGAAGTAAATTATAAGCATGGCACACTATTTGAAGGAGCAGTACATTATCTATTTCAAACAGCTTCCAGCTTTAGGATATGTTTCAATGGGTGTGTTGATTCTTTTACTTATCTTGCCTGAGAATCAAGGGAGAAATTCAACCTACAACCCTTTGTCATTTGGGCCTGCCCAATCTGTAAGATTCATCCAGTTTGGGATTCCTCAAAACCATGTTCTCCCTCACTATGGGAAATTCCAGAAATGTGAAAAAGGGATTTTGAGAGTAATTTCAGGATAAGAAACACACTACCTCTCCAAATCTAGAAAGTGAACCATTTGGTGAAATCACCATTAATAAACTGCACCAGAAGATCCAGAGTGAACTTTGGGATGTGGTGATTTTGAACTGTGTGGGGTTGAATGCTTTTGTTTTGTATGAATACTCTTATGCCAAAGAGGACTGCCCTCTAACTGGCTTTTTGTCAATGGGCCTAGCAATCACTGGGTTTGTTCTCTTTTCCTTTTATCCCCAAATTATTATAATTTCAAAGTTGGTTATGTTTACAAGATCCATTGGAGAGATTAGTCTTCCATGGATCTCAGGGGGAGAATTTTTAATTGAAAATCTGTTACCCTAAAAATGAACTACATTTCTCAGGAGTCCACTGACTTCCTGTCATTACATACTTCCTGTAGACAGGGGATATTAGGTAGGGACATGGAGGGTCCTGTCTCTTTACTTCCTATCCTGATTTTGGTGGTCTTAAGGCAGGGGTTTGAACTGGTTGATCAGCCATGGGCATGTATTCTTTATTTTTTATCATCTTTATTCCTTGACTTCTAATGATCATTAGTAAATCCCTTAAAATATAATATTTTTATTATTGAGATTTAATTTTAACTTTTACAGAGTGCTTGGAAGATCTTATAAGACTGTGATAGGGTGAGCAGAGGATCAAATGCCACTAAAGGGATTTGGATAGATTTCATAGGTCCATTAACTTGGATGAGGAAAACGCACGTTCATTTTCACTAAATTTTAAATTGAGCATTACCTTAAATTTTAATTTAGGTGTCAAACGACAGTAACGTAAGCAGTACCTTTGACATTATCACTGATAGAAATCACATATATATTTTAAATCCTGTTATAATTTGCATATATTGAAAAGCATTTATGCTTATTACTTAATTCTAAATTTTCTATAAATATTATACTCATCATCAAATATTTATTATTATTATTTCCTTTTTTAAATGTATTTACTCATTACATTAAAATACCCACTTATATCTCTCCTCTCCCCTGATCAGAGAAAGTATTATTTGACAAAAATACATATGCATATATAAAACTATGTCTTACTTATTTCTAGTCATCATTTCCAAGACCATATTTGAATTCTGGTCCATTGATCTACCTAGTTGTCTCTACTTATCACAAAAAAATTAACCATAAGTTTTTATATTTCTATGTATTTTATTTTATGCATCTAAAAACATTCTCCTGCAAAGGAGTCCAAGAGGCTCCACCAGACTAACAAAGTAATCCTTGACACAGAAAAGTTAAGAATCCCCTAGCATATGGTAAGTTTTGGTGTTCTTCCATTTCACTGGAAGCAATAGAGTCAGTGACTTCAATGCCTACCACAAAAACCCTAATGCAGTAGCTATTTAATAAGTGTTACTTGGTAGATTAAGTCTCCTAAATGTCTTCAGATTTCATTTTCCTCTTCCAATAGATACATAAAGAATATTTACTATAAAGCCAAAAGAGAAAGAAATAAAATAATAATATAGACTTATTAACTCTGAAGACTAATCAGAGCTTCAGTTGATTTCTTGCATATGGTTCTGAAATTCCTAGTTTTCCTAGGGAAAAATAATGTGTATTACAGTGGACATTGACAATTCCAAAACTGTAATTTTGAGTAGCATATAATTTGATAAATAGATGGATAGATAAAATACATATATAAACAAGGAAATTGACAAAAGGAATAAATGAATCAATCAATAAGTCACTCAAACTATGAATGAGTATATATATATATATATATTAATAAATAAACAAATAAACAAGAACTTAAGAATAATTTCTGAAGTCAATAACAGGTTTTATGCATTTGGGCCAGTAAAAAGTACTCTGACCAGAAGCTAACTTGCATACACTTATAATATTTTATACATCTTTGACAACAAAGAAGCCAAAGTCACTGGACTATTGAGTAGGTGTAAGAGAGTGAGACATAAGGAGAGTGAAAACGAAGGAAGGAAACAAGTTATGGAGGGCTTTAAAAACCAAATATAGAATTTTATATTTGATCTTGAGCCACAAATAGGGAGGTGATTTGATCAGATCTGCACTTTTAGAAAAATCCTTTTGACAACTGAGTGGAGAATTGACTAAAGTGGAGAGTGATGTAAGGAAGAGAGAACATTCAAGTAGGTATAGCAATAATAATAGTATGATGTAATTATGGCTTGAACTATTTTGTTAAAGTTGAAAGTTCCTTAAGAATTTATCTAGCCATACCCATTGAACTACCAAAATACTTCTTCACTGATTTAGAAAAAACCATAACAAAGTTCATTTGGAAGAACAAAAGATCAAGGATATCCAGGGAAATAATGAAAAAAAACACATATGATGGGGGCCTTGCAGTCCCTGACCTAAAACTATATTACAAAGCAGCAGTCATCAAAACAATTTGGTACTGGCTAAGAAACAGAAAGGAAGATCAGTGGAATAGACTGGGGGAAAGCGACCTCAGCAAGACAGTATACGATAAACCCAAAGATCCCAGCTTTTGGGACAAAAATCCACTATTCGATAAAAACTGCTGGGAAAATTGGAAGACAGTGTGGGAGAGACTAGGAATAGATCAACACCTCACACCCTACACCAAGATAAATTCAAAATGGGTGAGTGACTTAAACATAAAGAAGGAAACCATAAGTAAATTGGGTAAACACAGAATAGTATACATGTCAGACCTTTGGGAGGGGAAAGGCTTTAAAACCAAGCAAGATATAGAAAGAATCACAAAATGTAAAATAAATAATTTTGACTACATCAAACTAAAAAGCTTTTGTACAAACAAAACCAATATAACTAAAATCAGAAGGGAAACAACAAATTGGGAAAAAATCTTCATAGAAACCTCTGACAAAGGTTTAATTACTCATATTTATAAAGAGCTAAATCAATTGTACAAAAAACCAAGCCATTCTCCAATTGATAAATGGGCAAGGGAAATGGATAGGCAGTTCTCAGATAAAGAAATCAAAACTATTAACAAGCACATGAAGAAGTGTTCTACATCTCTTATAATCAGAGAGATGCAAATCAAAACAACTCTGAGGTATCACCTCACACCTAGCAGATTGGCTAACATAACAGCAAAGGAAAGTAATGAATGCTGGAGGGGATGTGGCAAAATAGGGACATTAATTCATTGCTGGTGGAGCTGTGAACTGATCCAACCATTCTGGAGGGCAATTTGGAACTATGCCCAAAGGGTGCTAAAAGAATATCTACCCTTTGACCCAGCCATAGCACTGCTGGGTCTGTACCCCAAAGAGATAATGGACACAAAGACTTGTACAAAAATATTCATAGCCGCGCTCTTTGTGGTGGCCCAAAACTGGAAAACGAGGGGATGCCCATCAATTGGGGAATGGCTGAACAAACTGTGGTATATGTTGGTGATGGAGTACTATTGTGCTAAAAGGAATAATAAAGTGGAGAAGTTCCATGGAGACTGGAACAACCTCCAGGAAGTGATGCAGAGCGAGAGGAGCAGAACCAGGAGAACATTGTACACAGAGACAAACACACTGTGGTATCATCGAACGTAATGGACTTCTCCATTGGTGGTGGTGTAATGTCCCTGAACAACTTGCAGGGACCCAGGAGAAAAAAACACCATTCATAAGCAAAGGATAAACTATGGGAGTGGAAACACCGAGAAAAAGCAACTGCCTGAATACAGAGGTTGAGGGGACATGACAGAGGATAGACTTTAAATGAACACTCTAATGCAAATACTATCAACAAAGCAATGGGTTCAAATCAAGAAAACATCTAATGCCCAGTGGACTTACGCGTCGGCTATGGGGGGTGGGGGGGGGAGGAAAAGAAAATGATCTATGTCTTTAACGAATAATGCTTGGAAATGATCAAATAAAATATATTTAAAAAAAATAAATAAATGACTTGGACTAAAAAAAAAAAAAAGAATTTATCTAGCCAGAGTACTCTCATTCTAATGATTAGGAAACTGAGGACTCAAAGAGATTGAAGAATTTATTCATTCTCCTTAGTAGAAAAAAATACGTTAGTAATTCAGTGTATCTATGATGTCATCAATGCAGGTATTCCCTCCAATGGTGTAAATTCTATGTTCTTGACTATATGCTGTAATTTCTCTCCAGCTCCTTTTTCCCCATTATATAGTTAACAATATATCATTTTGCCTATACTTTGGTCCCCCTTCACTCTTAGTACACGATCAATTCCCTTTATTTTCAGATCAGACATTTTCTGATTGATTCCCTTATGCCATTTCTTGAATGTAGCCTCTCCATGGAAATATGCTGCAACCTATTTATGCCTTCTGAATGCTTTCTCATTAACCTTTATGTCACCCACCCTTTGATTCTCCATGGCTTGCTTTAGATTTTAGAGTTCACCTTTGTTCCCAATGGATATCTATTTTGATAATCTATTTCCCTCAACTTTTTGTGACACTGCTCTTACTGGTTTATCTGACTGTCTGTTGACTTCAGTCTTCTTTGCTGGGTCATCATATATCTTCTGTATCTCCCTTCTCTGCTTCCTCTCTGAACTTTTTGTTGGATTCTCTTGTTTCTGTGTGAGTTTTCTGGGAGATCTTCTTACTTCATATGGGGTGAAATATCATCTCTGCATACATGACTCCCAAATTTGGATCTTCAATTTATACATTTCCTGTACTCTTTTCACTAATCATTTATCTCCTTATTGCATATCTCTACTAGTAGACCCATTAACATCTCAAATTCAACATGTTCCAAAGAGACATCTTTCCCTACCAAACTTGCAGTTTTCCTAAAGTTCCATGTTTTTGATGAATGGACCACCATTCTCCAACTGACTCAAGTTCATTGCCTCAGTATCATCTTTTATGCCCAACATCTTCTAAATTCAATAATGTCAAAAGCCTATCATATCTCATTTTGACTTTCATAATAATCTCTCAATCTCCCCAATTTCCAGATTCTCCCTTCTCCAAACCAAACTGCAGAATTATATTATTTTCCCAAAACTTGTCTCATCACATGATTTCCCCCATACCTGCTCCCACTTAAAAAGCATCAGTGGTTTTTGACAAAATGTGATATAACCTCCCTAGCCTGATTTCTTAGGTCTTCCCCAATCTCTATGTTTCAAATAAATTAGTATACTAGGTATTATCTGATATAGCTATTTTCTAATGATTCTCTGATATATTCTCAGATACACCATCTACTACTTTAATGAATGTATAAAAGATGTTCCTACTGCCTGGAATGAAAATACTCCTCAGCAATGCTATCTAATCAGATATCATATTTTTTAAGGGTCAGCTCAGAATTCATTTTTCTAATGAACTTTCCATGATTCTCCAATAGTTAGTGCTCTCTTTTGCCTCAAATTTTCTTATACTATAAGCATTTACATACATACTGTGTATCTCTTCAGTAAAACATAAGCCTCTTGAGGACAGATAATATTTGATTTTTGACTTTAGATGGTCAACACAATATAGTACCTGATACATAGTAAGAAGTAAATCAACATTTGTTGAATTCAATTAATAGTTCCCAGGTATAAGACCAGAGTTCCTTCCTTGCAACATGGATTAGGCTAGGTTTTTGGTTTTTGCCTGTTGCCTTTGGTTCACTTTTCTTTTCCCCTGAAATGTGACATAGTTTCCAGGACTTAATTGGCCCAGGAACAAAGTTCAAACTTTGCCTTGACATAGATTCTTGGTAGTTTCTGACCATATTGACATGGTTTCTGGTGACTAAGCTCATAAAAAAAAAAAAAGATCAGCTGTGTAGAGTCAGGACTCTTCAGACCTGAGAGACATACAAATGCTGTGTTAGTGAGCCCACACTACCTGTTGATCAAATTAATTTTTTCTATATGAAGACAAAGTAGGAGACACTAGGGTCAAGCTACATTTTACAGAATCCTCATTAAATATCTTCCTCTCACTATGCACTTATTGCCCTCTCATTTTGTCCCAACATTGAATGTAAACAGGGTACTGGCCTGAATCAAACCCAATTCTATCATCAATTTGATGGTGATAGGCCTTTTTAGCTCAAGCTAGAATGGTTATTTGACAATAGATTAGATCTTTCCCAAGGTATTTATTCACAACCTTTCCAACATGAGAGTCTCTGACAGAGTTTTCACTCCTTCTACAGTTAATGGAGAATACAAAAATGAAATGGAACATTCCTAGCTTCTCTCCCTAATCCATTACCATTGCCCTATCCATCCTTTGCAGCAAGTTGTAGTAGCTCTTTTTTTCTCTCTCTTGGCCTTCATATGATTTAATAAAGGTAATTCCAAAGTATCATGTGTTTTAGCTCCTTGGGGAACTAGAACGGGGTTGGTAAAGAACATATATAACCCAGCATTCCTCTCTCCCACCTCTGAAAGAGCATTATGTAAATTAGTATTATGATATATATATATAAAGAATAGTATAGCCATTCTGGAAGACTGGCTCACTGGCTCACTCAATAGACTTTAAAAGGAGTAACATTACTTTCTGGAGGTCTCTGTCTCTTCCTATCTAGTGAATGGATGAATCCTTACAAGATCATATATTTATGGTCATGATGAATCTTTTCTTATTTATATTACATTAAAATACCTACTTAATTCCCTCCCTCCCCACCCCTCTCCCATTAGAGAAGACATCATTTGACATATATATATATATATATATATATATATACATATATTTAAAACTATGTCTCACTTATTTCTATTGATCAATTCTTTCTCTAGAGGTGGGCATACACAAATCATTTTTCAAACAATATTCCTGTTCCTGTATATAATGTTCTGCTCAATTCACTTTTCATATTTTCATGTAGGTCTTTCCATGTTTTTTTCCAGATTGAACCTATTCACTACTTCTTATGGCATAGTAGTATTCCATCACAATCATATGTGACAACTTATTTAGCCATTAAAAAGAAATCTTAAAAGTAATATAGTTTTAATATAGAGGAGGTTGAGAGCCTCCAATCCAAAATGCCCCAATATTTGTGACATACCTATCCAATTACTCTGTAGATTCACCAGGATTCAATCCAAACTGCCTTCAGTATCCAGTTTTAATTGTCTCTGTCCATCTCACTTTAGTCCTCAGTTCTTAACACCATGCTAATACAGTGAATACAAAGACTTTGATAATTAATTGATCCTCATTATCTGCCCCATAAGAACTTATATTTTGATTCCCCATGCTTTACCTATAGTTTGTCTGATTCCAACCTCTAGCCTTCATTGATATTGACAAATCATCTTCTTCTCTTAAAAATGTCTCCTCTTTGCTGCTAAAACTCAATTCAAAAATGAACATTTTTTCCATTAAAAACTCTTTAACTGGAACTGAATTTTTCCCATCATGCTTGTATTATAATTCCTGCATCTTTTTAATTTTCATATAATATACAGGAATGCACAGATACCAATCCAATCCATTAAGAACTTGTCATGATCAGTCCTAAATGTTGGAGTTACAAAATAAAATGAAAAATATTCCCTGATTTTAAAATAAGTATAGAAAGTATCACTTGAGGGATAGAATAAAAGGTGGAATATAAGTGAGCCTCAAATGATTTCCAAGATGCAGAAGTAAGGAAGAAGGTCATTCTAGGTATGAGTCATATTCTATACAGAGATTAACTGAAGTAGAATGGAAAATTAGGGGGAAACAAGTAGCTTGATTTTTGCTGTACAAAGAATAAGTAAGGGTGAAATATGCAAACCAAATAAATCGATAAATAAATGGATGGGTTTGCAGACAAATAAATGAATGAATGAAGAAATGTACATAAACAAAAATAAATATCTATATATACATATATCTCTATATACATCAACACACATATATATCTATATGTGTGTGTGTGTGTATATAGATAGATATAGCCATAGATAGATGTAGATATCTGGAAAAGTATGCTGAAGTCATATTGTGAATATTTAATTGCCAAATTGGAAACAAGATTTCTTTATTCTACAGACAGGAGAGAATTGCAGAGAAGGGAAGTAGTATGGGTTTTCTGAATATACTTTGCCAGTACTCTGGGTCTCAACTATTTTATAATTTAGAGAAAGTTCATGTTGGAAGGTTATTTAAGGAAAATTGCAATATCTTAGACAACAGATGATGAAGGGCTACATAACGAGATTGGCTATGTGAACAGTGAGAAGAAAATAGATTTGAATAATATTTTGGCTGTAGTGTTGCCAAGACTTGATGACTTAGTGAGGATAAAAATGAACTATTTATAAAGTGCTTTGCAGATTTTGAAGTCGTATATGAGTGCAAGCTTTTTAATTCTTCTTGAAATTATTACTATTATTATGGTTTTAGCTTATTTTAGGACACTCAAATTGCTGCTTCTCTCATTTGAATATAGCATTTAGAAACAATTCAGTATGGCAAACTGAGGATATGGCCCCAGAACTTTTTCCTTTGACAAATAGGAAAGCTCACTTAAACTCATTGGACTTTGGTTTCCCTATCCACAAAGTGAGAGAGGTATATTAGATGATTTTTAAAGGTCTTCTCCACCTTCAATCTCTGATATTCACTTCACAGGCTTTCTCTTTTACTACTTAGAAGCAGTTAGGTGGCTTGTATATGCTGGGCCTAGACAGTCAGGAACATCTGAGTTCAATTGTATCTCAGACATTTACCAGCTACATAACCCTGGGCAAAGCACTTAATTTCTCTTGACTCAGTTTTCTCATCTGCAAAATGGCAAATGCTCTTACCCCTTAGGATTGTTGTGAAGATTAAATGGAGTAATATTTGGAAACTGCTTGGCACTGGTGCTTAGTAAAAACTTATTTCCTTCCTACATTCTGTGATCTTAGTTCTTTTTTTTTTTAACTTTTAATTTCCATAAAGATTTTCCAACATTTTTCCTGATTATTTTAGCTTCTCCTTAACTTATCTAGAATTCTGTCTACTAAATTTCATCTGGAATTATCAACAAATAATTAATTGCCCAGTTCTACAATGATCAGGTATAGTGCACTGCAGAGGCTTTTTGGCATAATTATGCATGACGGTGACCAACAAGCTAGTTAATTAGGAGTACGGGGATTAAGAGGGACCTCATATTAAACCTTGTGATAAGTGGAGCCTCTGCATTTGATCTTTCTTTTGGGTTTCTAGTTTCTTATCTCTCTGGATTCCCCATTTGGATATTTCAACTGGCTTCTTGATTCTTGCCATAATTTGTCTCCCCCTCATTATCTTCTATCTCAGTTTACTTGTTATTGCCTCCTAAATTATGCTCCTGGGTTACTTTGGTCCCATTTGATCTTAATCTACTTCCTTTACTTCTGTTCCATCATATCCTATTCAGGACATAATCTGATGATTTATTAAGGAAAACTATTTAAATATCCTCTGAAGACCCTTTTCTTTCCTGCTTACCCAAAGCCAATGAGGACATTTCTTTTATGGCTTCATGATCCACAATTACATTTTTAAGTGCAGGACCTAGAACCTCTCTTTAATTTGTGACTCACAGAAAGCTACCCCTGGTTCAAAGGACTCTGTAGGGTCACGTGTACTCAACACCATAATTTGCCAACTCCCTCCAGTGTATACATTCATACTTCTCAGTTGGAGGACTCAATTAGTTCAAAGAAGAGGAAATAGTAAGTACTTTTAGTAAAACATTTTTTCATCCTAAGCATTCTTTTGCAAGACATACCATTAGTGAATGGGAAGAATGAAAACACTAAGACCTCATGGATGAAAGGATGAACACATTTAAAAAAATGAAGACATTTTAAAAAAGAGGGAACATAAAACGATCTGGAAATTGAAATGAGGAACTTTGATTCTACAGAGCTGTTTTTCTCCTACACCAAGGATCAGCAAACAATGACGTATGAGCCAAATCTGGGCTGCCACTGATTTTTTTTAATTGTCTACAAGTTAGTAATTTTTCTTTACATTTTAATATTAGAGAAAAATTAAGAGAAGAGCAATACTTTATGAAACATGACAATAAATGAAATTTGAATTTCAGTTTCCATATTAAAATTTTATTGGAATTTAGCCATGGTCATTTATTTAAGTTTTGTTTTATGACCACTAACATGCCACATATTAGAGATAAGTAGTTGGGACAAAGAATATATGTGGTACTCAGATCCTTTCACATTGCTGTTGGTGCACTACAACTTACAGTGATGTAGTTATAACACGCCAGCATTTCAAATGCTACTTGTATCACTATGCCTCAAAGTCTAGAAAACAACAAGAACTTACCCTTGCAAAATAAGAAAAGAAGAGAAAAGTTGAATGTCACACTTCTGTGCACAGTAGAGCATGTTATTTTGTTATCGAATTAAGTAGTGAAGTTTTATGTTTTCTACTACTATGTATATAGACATTGCCAGATGGTCCGAAAAAGTACAAAATTTAAAATAGAATATTTCATCACAGCAGAATTTCTTAAGATTTTTAAATGAAAAATGAAGCAGCAACCAAAGTAATTTTCCTAGTGGTTCATGTGCTAGCCAAGCAAGGAAAGCTATGTACTCATAGGGAGTTAATTAAATTGTGTTTGATTGCAGCAGCTGAAGAAATGTATCCAGAGAAAACAAACTTGTTTAAGACTATTACCCGTTCAACTCAATTAAAATCATATGTCATTGGACTGATATCAGTATTTGGCAGTGCCTTTCTGTGGGAAGACATTTTCAAAAATGAAATACATTGAATCTCTTTACAGAGCAGTGTTAATATTTCAAATCAATTTTGTTGTTGGGAAACATTAACTTTTAATGTCAGTTAAATGAAGTGTTATAGGGGCAGCTAGGCAGCACAGTGGGTAGAGTTCCAAGCCTGTAGATAGGAGGTCCTGGATTCAAATCAATTCAAATTCAAAAAAGAAGTTCAGATACTTCTTAGCTATATGATGCTGGGTAAGTCACTAACTCCTATTTGCCTCACTCTTACTGCTCTTCTGTGTTGGAACCAATACTTAAAGAGTGATTCTAAGACAGAAGGTAGGGGTTTAAAATAAAAAGAATTGATGCTAAGAAAGATGTTATAAAAATAAATATGTAGATAAATTAATGAATGAATAAAATGTTATACCTGCCCCCCAAAAGAATTCTGCTCTTCCCATTAGACAACCTCTATAACAAAAATGTACTATCATTATTATTGTTTTGAATATAGTAAATAAATTTTTTGTGGAAATATGTTTTCTTTCTTGTTAAATAAATATCTCCAGAGTATTCTTAATTTTTCTTCTTGGTCCATTTACCTAAAACATTTCTGGTCTTTTACAGAAAAAAAATGTGTCAATCCTTTAACTATGTCATATCAACTCTTTTCTATTTATAGAAACAATATATTATCAAATTAATGTGTTTATTCTTATTTTCATTGTTGGTGCCTGAAAAAGTGACATTTTTAATATTCTAAAAATTGAATAACAGACTTAGAAAAATGGAATTTGTTAGAGGAACTCCATATTCACTAAAGCTTAACCTAGAAGGGAAAAAAACAAACAACTTTTGCATTAAAAAATAAGTTATGAGGGGGCAGTCAGATAGCTTAGTGCCCAAGGCCTACAGATGGGAGGTCCAGTAATCTGGCCTCAGACACCTCCTAGCTGTGTGATCCTGGGCAAGTCACTTAACCCCCATTGCCCATACTTTACCACTGTTCTGCCTTAGAACCAATACATAATATTGATTTTAAGGAGGGAGGTAAGGGTTTAAAAATGTTATGAAAATTATTTATAAATATTTCAGGAATCTTTTCTATTTTGTGAAGTAATATAAGCTAAGTGAGATTTAATCTTTCTTTGATGATTCCAGAGATTATCTCAAAGATCATCATGATGCATTAAATATGCTCAATCATTATAAAAATATAGATGCAGAAGGTCTAGAAGATTAAACAAAGCATTTATGAATCCCAGCTAATTCATTTGCCCTTTGAACCTCTCTCCTAAAAGTACAGTACTCTGTGGTGTGTGTATGTGTGTGTGTGTGTGTGAGTGTGTGTAAGTTTGAGAGTATGAATTTGTGTATGTGTGAGAGAGACAGAAAGACAGAGATAGAGACAGAAACTGAGAGAAACAGAGAATGAGAGTGAGAAAGAGTACGTTTGGATGGCTTAGTGGAATGAATGGAATTTGGATCCATTGATCAATGAGGTTGGTTGGTTCCAGATAATCAAAATTTTACTACTCTAGCTTAAGGGTCCTGGAAATTTAAACACACATATGCATAGACATATTTACATATGAATTCATACATATGTGTAGATATATGTTTAATTTCTGAAGAGAAAACTACCATGGCAGTTGTCTCACTCATCATTAGAATAAAAAATGTTTATAAAAGCCATCTCTTGTTTCAAATGTGTGAACAAAAGCATCTGGTAATAGAGTTTGTCTTCAAACAAGAAACATTCATGAAAACCTTACTAAAGCAAAAGGAATATTCCAACAGTCCCTTTCTGTCTTCTGAATAAAGTCCAAATATCCAGTCCTAGATCTACCCAGACTTCTCAACTTTTTCCCTAATTACTCTGTCCCTTCACTCTTTACTTATAAAAAAGAAAAACACAAGTCTAGAGTCACTCCAGCTTTTCCACTACTGTGAAGGGTCAGGCTATTTAATGCTTAGGATCCCATCCACTACATTTCCCACTTTTGAAAATCTCATTATTCAAGGTGCAACTAATATGTGACCTCTTCTAAAAAGACTTCTATCATTCCCCCAAGTTGAAATCTTCTCCTTCTCTCTTTCTTCTCCCTTGCTTTCTCCCCCCTACATCTGCTCTCCTCTCCAGATTCTTTCTCACACACACAAATACATATATACACTTCTCATTCATGTCCCTTCATGCCTTCACATGCACATATTGTTCCCTAATTTTTTTCAATGTAATTTGCTTCACAATCAATCCATCCACTATATTTTAAGGTAGGGATAAGTCATTGCAGTCCCACAAGCTTAGCATCTTAGTGTCTGGCATATAGTAGGGACTCAATAAATGCTCACAAAATTGCAGTGAATCAACACATGTTTCTTTGTGCCTCCACTTTAATGTGAATTCCTAGGTGAGAAATATTTGGGTTCTGTTCATTGAGAGGTTTGTTTATCTATAGATTTGAACTGAAAGAGACAGGGATCATCTAATCCAAATCCTTACACCACTCTCATTTTGCAGGTAAGAAATTGAGTCAAAGGGGGCAGCTGGGTAGCTCAGTGGATTGAGAACCAGGCCTAGAAACTGGAGGTCCTAGGTTCAAATCTGGCCTCAGACACTTCCCAGCTGTGTGACCCTGGGCAAGTCACTTGACCCCCGTTGCCTAGCCCTTACCACTCTTCTGCCTTGGAGCCAATACACAGTATTGACTCCAAGACGGAAGGTAAGGGTCTTAAAAAAAAAAAGAAATTGAGTCAAAGCAAAGTCAAGTTACTTGTTCAGGTCATAGAAGTAGCACATAGTAGGATCAGGATTTAAATCAATGATTTCTGAACCAATATTTAGCGCACCTTTGGCTCCTTGTGTCTAATGCAGAGTTCTTGGAAGAACTTTAAATTTCAATTTTCTAAACATGTTTAAAATACAAAGGAAATCTTTAAACTAACATTCATGCTTAAGGAAAAGTAAAAAATATAATTTCAGTAGATTGGTCACTAAAGACACACTAGGAACCATTTTGATTATTGTAATTTACAATCTTAAAAAAGTATCCCAGGGCACAGAGAGTGACTTGGCCAGGGTCACACAACTACTAAATGCTAGGAAAAGGACTTAAATCCCCATGTCCATGATTTCAAAGGTAGCCCTCTGCTCACTCTATCACTCACCCAACCTGTCATTAGCCAACAAGAGAGGTGATATTATATGAGCATATCTTACAAGTTGGCCGAAAAATACTCGCAAACACAAATTTATTATTATCAAACTCTTTGACTTGAAAAATAGTTTCATTGTGATCCTTCAGCTTGGGCTCCACCCTACATGCTAACTAGAAGTAGGTGAGGACTGAAGTTTCCTCTGGATTGGAGTGCAGAGAGTAAAAATGAAAAAAAATTAGGAGATTTTCTTTGAAGAAAAAAAAACATTTTGATTTTGTATTTTGATCATTTTAAATGACCAAAGCAATTTCATTCAGATGCACCAGAGGCAAGTAATGCAAATGGAGACAAACAACTTAAAGTGAATTCTTTGCCCAAAGGGAATGAAGTGGAACTGAAATATGGGAGAGAGATTCTAATCAACATAGATCTCTTACCTATGTTTCTACAACCCTAATACAACTATAAATAATTAGGAATGTCCTAATCATTTCAGCCACCACAGGAATGCAGATGAGTAGATTCAAAAGCAGCAGCCTTTTTAATAAGGTAGACCAAGCCTATACATCATCAGGACAGAAAGAAGAATAGCCTTTAAACAATGAAATTCCACAAGGAGATATGTGGCTAGATGAGCTTCATCAGAGGCACACACAGGTCATGAAAAGTACACTTATACACTCAATCTACTTGTCTCTTAGGGGAAATGTGCAAATAGGAACCCTTAAGGTGAGCTTTAGACCTAATTATCCAAACTAATAATTTCCCAGGATACTACCCTCATCTCTTGGGAGAAAGCTCTATGCAAATAACAACAATCATAATGATGATGATAATGGTTAGAATGCATACAGTGATATCTCGATTTTCATCGATAATCAGTCTGAAAACAATCAGGGAAATCTGAAACCAAGGAAAACCAAGGCAATTATTTCCATATGAATCCATGTAAATCCAATTAATTAGACACTCCAAAAAACATACCAAAAACTTATTTCATAGAGAATAAATATAGTGTTTAATACTAAAAACAATAAGAAATGAATATAAAAGATTAATGTAAAGAATAAATGAACATTTAATGTGATATTTACCTTTTTCTAAAGACTCTTCTTGGCATATGGAAGACAGTGAGGAGAGGAGAAACAGGTGTTATTTGGAAGTGGAATCACCCTCCATAAGGGCGTTAGGCATCAAGGCATTATCTGGAAAGTCTTTGGACAGAAGCTGGCAGGTAGAGGAGTTGTTACCTTGATTATGTCCCTCTTCTCAGCTGAGATACTATGGGGAGAATTTCTACTTGACTGAGATGAGATATCTCACTACCAATGAGAGAGTTGATTTATTTTGTATAGTCAGGTATATATTCTCCTCCGTATCCTTTATTTGATTTTCATTTGCTATCTGTATGGATAAATGGATTTATTTGCTTTTCAATATATATATATATTGCTCACACTGAGCAGGAGAACATGTAGATTGCCTTTTGTTTTCAAAAAGTTAGCATCAAGGTTAAATGGGAACATTCACAAAATCTGAGGGACCCTACTAAACATTCATGAATTTTTTTATGGAAAAAATGGAGGAAAACCAAAACTGACAAAAATGGATGTCAATGAACACTGAGATATTACTGTATAATACTTTAATGTTTGCACCGCACTTCATAAATATTACCTCATTTGCTCTTCACAACAACCCTGACAGGAAGGTGCCATTATTATACCCATCTTTCAACTTTAGGAACTGAGGCAAGCAGAGGATAAGTGACTTGCCCAGGGTCACACTAGATATGAACTTAGACCTTCCTGACTCTAGGCACAAAAGTTTTTCCACCTCAAAGAAATAGAATTGGCTCTGGAGTCAAAGCATCTGACTTCAAATCCTGTATGTGCTTCCTACTATTAATATGACTTTAGATAAACCACTTACCTCTCCTGGATCACAGTTTGCTCTTCAGTTAAATGAAGGGGTTGAAAATGATGGCATTCAAGGAACTTCCAAATCTAGGTCTATGATCTGATGATAACAATAAATATTAAGGGGCTTAATGACTTAGAACCAAGTAATTCAGGCTTTGTAGAATAGGGAGCTTGTTTCTAGCAAGGTTGTGGCTACAATTCCAGAGTGGATCAGACCTTCTGCTGTGGGTAGTTTTGAAGAGGCATGGGAAAATTAAGAGTCTGCATGGTTTCCTACCCTTGTATGAAGCCATCAAGATGGGAGTTGTGATGTCAATTATAGAGAATAGCAGTAAAGCCCATCACAACCTGGCTGAAGTCTACTTTTTTAGTATTTTTAAACACTTCATAAAAATGATAATTAAAATTTCTAGTGCTTAATGTCGGCCAGATATTATGCCAAGCTCTTCACAATTACTATCTCTTTGATCTTTACAACAATCCTGGAAATTAGGTGCTTTTATTAATAATAATAGCTAATAATAATAATTGTTGTTCAATCATTTTAGGTATGCTCTATTCTTAATGATTCTATTGGGGGTTTTCTTGGCAGAGATACTGGAGTAATTTGACATCTCTGGAGTAATTTGACATTTCTTTCTTAAGCTTACTTTACAGCTGGGGATACTGATGCAAACAGGGACAAGTGATTTGTCCAGGTCACACTGCTAAGAAATGTCTGAGACCAGCTTTGAACTCAAGAAGATGAATCTTTCTGAATCTAGGGCTAGTACTCTCTTTACTTCATCAGGTAGCTACCATTATTAATAATAATAATCAAAATAATAGTTCACATTTATATCATTGTTTCTATTAACTGTGCTAAGCAGTTGTTAATTATTCTCTCTTCTGATCCTCCCAATAAGGTTGGGAGGTAGGCACTATTATCTCTATTTTATAGATGAGGAAACTGAGGTAAACAGAACTTAAGTGACTTGTCTAGGGTCTCACAGCTAGTAAATGTCTGAGAGCATATTTGAACTCGGGTTTCCCTGACTAGAGTAATGGACTCTATATATTGTGCCACCTTGTACCTCACAAACCTGTTAGCAAACCTTCTTACAGTTCTTCACACATGATATGTCATTTTCCAAAACCGTGCCCTAACTCAGGCTATTCCAGCAGCCTGGAATGTACTCTCTTCCCATCTCCACTTCTTAGCACCCTTAGATTCATTAAAATTTTAAATCATGCATCGCCCTTTCTTTCTTCTCCATGAAGCTTTTCCTGATCCCCGCCACCTGCAAGCTCCCTTGACTTTGTTTTTTGTACAACATATATATCATTATAGACGTACATGCTACGCCTTCTGATTGAATGTAAACTCCCCAAAGTAAACTGACCTAACAATAGAAAATGGAGTCAGGGAGACATGGGTTCAAATATCTACTGAGGCCCTTACTAGCATTGTAATCCTGGGCAAAAATCTGTCTAAGCATCAGTTTGTCAATCTGTAAAATGAGAGGATAGAATGTGAAGGCTTCTAACATCTCTTCCAACTCTAAATCCATGATCCTATGATGTCAAGTTCTATTGGACTTTGCCTTGGTATATAACAGCCACTTAATAAATACTCATTAATGGATTGAACACTTGATTGATTCTAGCATTAATTATGCCACAATAAATACAACTACCAAAAAAGAAAAAGAAATACAGTTATAAAATCACAGGATTAAACAGAGCAAGAAAGGATCTTAGAGGCCATTCAGTCCATTCCTTTCCTTTTACAGAGGAAGAAACTGAAAATTAGAGAACTTAAATAATTTGTCCAGGGTGACTCATCTTTGAATCTCTGAAGCAAGATTCAAATCCAAGTCATTGCTTATTAAGCACTCAGCTTAATAAATACTGATTGAATGACCAGTTATTGCCATCATATGCCAATGGGAAGTTTGAATCTTTCTGTTCCTTTCTGGTCTTTATTAAAGGAGGCTTGAATGCCAAAGATCCATGGGACAGCAGCCAAAAACAAGCATTTTATCCAATGGTGAAATCTTAAATGTTTAGCAACCAGCCCTTTTTTGGGGGTTGGGGGGGGACAATGTACACATGACACACTTTTAAGTTGCATCATTAAAATTTGACCCATCACTTTCTCAAGTCCAGATATCAACAAAACACTAAAGTAAGTCCTGATTTGAAGCTTTTGTTATTCCTGAAGTATAAAATGCTCACAATGAATATTGAACAATCAGTTCTGGCCAGGGAGTTTAGCCTTTGCTCCAGGATACCCTATTCTCATCCCATTTAAATTCTGAGGTACCACAACTAAGTGGATTTAGTGAAATGCTACATAGAAAATCAAATCCAAAAGGGTTCTCTTGATAATCAGACTAATGCCCCTGAGGGTCAAAAATGCTTAAACTACAGGACCTAACAGGATCACTCCACCAAAGTTACAGAGCTGAGTAAACAGCTTTCTGCAGAACTCCCTGAGACGGTATAAATCTCCACTTTGTGTGACAGTAACATCTTGTGACGTATGTTTTCAGTACTTTGTCTCCTAATTCAACAAGTAGCCTTTTTCCCCACTCCCATCCACACAAAAATGTAAACATACATTATAGTTTTGGAGAAACTTCCTTGGCATTTCCTTTGGGCTTTTTCCACTGCAACCCTGACTCTATGGGCCAAACACCGGCTGGTTTCAACAAAGCATCCTCACAAATACCTAGGCAAAACTATCAACAGCTCTATTGTCTTTTTGATAAAGTGCTCCCCCAAAGAGCTGACATTTGACATACAAGGTAAGCCCAACAAAGGATCCAAGAGATTATTCTTTCCTGCTATTATAATCCACTAACTTCTTGTTATTAGTTCTTAATCCAATATCATGTCTAGACGGTTTCTTCTATACCTCCAACAAAGCGTTGGGAAAAAGAATAATCTCATCTTCACATACTTCTATATTTTAGCAGCTTTTTCCTAGCCAAAAAGTATAAATAGCACCTTGTGTTCACCATTTGGAATAGGAACTTTATTTTGTCTTTCTATGCCATTTGTAATTTGCCGCTACAATGATAAACATTTTTTTTAAACTTGGTACTTAAAGTTCTTTTATGAGATGAATTTGATCTTCCTTTGAAACAATTACTAAGTAAACATTAAGAAGGTATTGTCTTCATTTCTAGTATGTATAATTCCATTGCCACTCTTATAAACATATGGCATAATAATGTTCCAAAAAGCATTCTTAATTAAAAATATTACAAAATATAATCTAAAAGGAAAAGGCATATTTGTCAGAAGAAGACAATCTATTTTTTAAAAAATATATTGATGCATTTTGCTTTTCTATTATGGTGATCTGTGAAATAATCTTCCACCATTCCCAACACTGAAACTTTTGTGGTAACCATGAAATACAGTAAAACAAAGTAGCAGTATACAGTGAGCACATCTGAGCACATATGCAACATTCTATACCCATATTCTCCCATAACTTCACCAAAAGGAAGGAATTGTGTTTTATTAGCTATTTTATGTGAACAAGATTTGTTATGAAAACTAATTAGAATTTGTCTTCCTTTCAGAGTTCTTTTCGGTATAATTCTAGTCATTATGTATATCGTTTCTTTGGTACTATTTCCTTCACAACCCTGTGACTATTCAGACAAATCTATCATGTCTTTGAATTTCTGACATTTGTTATTTATTACAATCAAAAATATTTTGTTGTGTTCATATACTGTAGTGTCCAATCATTTCCCGGACAACGGGCATCTGTTTTCCTCCAATTCCTTGCTATTCCAAAAAGTGTTCAAAAGAGAAATTCACTTTTGTAATAGCAAATATGTATATGTGTGTATATGTGTATTACCATTTTCTTTTCTTCCCTTGACAATTTGGGCGAAAGACCCCATTACTGGGGTGCCCTTCAGAATATGAATGCTCTATGACTCCTATAGCAAGAATAACTCTGCTACCAGGAATAAGAAAAAGTTTAATAAGAACTCTGTTTTAAACCATCACTCATCATTAAAGCATGAGATGAGAAATATTACACTTAATATCATAGAACATTTTAATTGTTAGATTTTGTGATGTTCTTATTTTTTTTAATGACACATTTGGAATTGGATATCTCTTTGTGTTGAAAGTAATGTCAACATCCTTCAAGCTTCCTAAATATATGACCTTCTCTGGCCTTTGGTGAGGTGGTAATCATCTCTGATAATGTTCATCTATTGGTCTCATGTGTAAGTGGTGGCTTTTTACCCTCTGCCAATGTCAATATGCCTAAAGGGTTGTGAAGGAAGTGATGAGAATGAGGGGTGAGGGAGGGATACTCACATTGCTGGGAGCTTGCCAAGAAGCTGACCCTATGCAGCTGTCATGGAACACCTGCCCTCTATTCAAGAACAGGGGGTGGCATTCTTAGAGAGAAACTAGAGAAATATGGATTACACAAACTACGAAAAGATGGATTGCCTATTGTCTTTGATATTTTGGGCACAAGACTAATTATTAATGGATCAAGGTCAAATTGCCAGAAAGTATTGTCCCAATGTTAAGGGACATTAATAAGAAAAAAAGTTTTTTTTTTAATTTTTTTCTTTTTTTAACTTAAAACACACATTTTTTTTATAATGTCCATGGCAAAGAAGAAGCTGGCAGCAATTTTAAATTATATTTGGAATGTATTAAAATATAGAGCAATCTTAATAAGTTAGAGAAATTATTTTAAAACAGTATGATGAGTTTTAAGAATCATAGAAAGTAACTGACATAAGATTAGAATAAACATTTTATATTAATACTAGGGAAAATTTTATAGTATACAAATCTCCAGAGTTATAAGTAGTGGATACTGAAGAAAAGGATTTTATTTTTAAAATACAATCATTGACAAAGATAAGTTTTAATAGGACTTCAAAAAGAAATAGTACACTTACCCTGTTTTGAGTTGCCCCTATTTAGGCTTATTTGAGTTCTGTACTCTGCTATGGACATCACATGCTTGGAAAGAAAGACAAATTGGAAACAGTTCAAAGGAAAGAGACCAAACTGATAAAAGGTTTGGAAATAAGGCAGACCTATGAGCACTGGGCATGTTCAGGCTAGGACAGACAATTGAAAGGGAGACATGGTAATTGTCTAAAAACATTTAAAGTGATGTTAGGGAGAGAAAAAACGGATCACTTCACCTTGTTAATCATGAAGAATAAAAGAAGAAGGAGTTGTGGGCTTATGATGCAATGTGGATTGCACTGATCGAGGGATAATTTATTTTATTTCTTTTACTCTCAAGCTAATTTATTTGGTTTTGTAATTTTGCAAGGCTCAAGTTCAAGTACATAGCTATAATTGGCATTTACTTTTAGACCTAAGGGCAGAAAAGACAGCAAATCAACACAGATGAGTTGATTTTAAACTGGTGTCCTTTACTGTAGAAACAATTGACTAGTAGGTTAGTAGTAGGCTATTAGAGATATCATAAAGAAGTAAATGTATACAAATAAATTTACTTCTTTAAGATATCTCTAATAGCCTGAGACCTCTTCTTTCTAAATTCTCTTAAATAATAGTGATCCCCCACAATTCATTCTAACCTAAAACTCAGGGGCTACTTGAAATTTATTTCACATTTATGAAAGGAGGATGGGACTTCTGGTGGCATATTGGAACATATTGTGGGTCCAACATTTCTAAAAACAAAAACAAAAAAACTCACCTTTCCCAATTCCTACTGACCCCTTCATGGGAGTTATCTGTCCTTTACCCAAATAAGTATTTTATGTACCCCTCAAGGCAGTTGGGGATGGGGGTACAGTATTAAAAGATTTTATAATTAAGGTTGGATTAGCATTAAGACTGCAAAGCAATGCAAAGACTAGGCAATGTTTTTGACATTTGAAGGAAGTATGTAATGTTGGATTAAGCAACAAGTAACCAAACATTCTCTCCAACTAGGCTTTGATGTTAGAGACTGAGGGGGCCCCATGTTTCTTGCCAGTTGCCTCACTGCATTTCCGATATGGTGTTCTTAAAACATCCCATTAATGCCCCTGAACCAAGTGGGGGGGAAATGACTTTGGACCTCCCTAATGGTTTCTCAAGAATTCTCTTTTTATTATTTCTGCAGTTCTGATTTTTTTTCTGTTTTTACATTTTCTAGTGACTTTGATTGATCTAATATGATCTAATTTTCTGTCTTTTTTAAAAATAAAAGGATGGAAATTTGCCCACCAGGTGGATATTCCCCAATTCTCACAACTTGACTCAAATAATTTTTTATCAGGGTGCCTCTGAACAATGAGAACTCATAACTCACTCAAATGGGAAGCAGTTGGGGGGTTGCTACATGGCATTCAGCTCAATTGTTGACACTGTTAACAGCTGTTACTGTCCATCTCTATTTAACAACTGTGAATATAAGAAAAACCACATAGATGTATGAGGATCTAGTCTCTTTCCATTAGGTTAATGGAATTTTTGCACATATAACTATTGATAGAATTTTTGCTTTAATTTTCTCTTTCATTTCAATAATGACTTCAGTTTTATTATCAGCTTATAAACATTAATGATAGAATCATTTATCTTCAAATAATTTTTCCTGCTCCTATAACTTATCAGTTCTGTTCAACTTAACTACAAAATGTTGGTCAGCTGTAGACAAAAAAACAATCAGATTGTATAAGAACTTTCCATCTGTTTGGCCACCACCCTCAGCATAGGTTATGGTGCATTGGAAATTAGCATTGATAATGTTGGTTAACTAATATAAATTACATTCTGAGATCATAGGCAAGTTGAAATCATATGATCATTTCTAATTTAACCCAATGTAGATGGTGCCTTAGTCCCTACTCTGTGAACTTAAATACACAGGTATAGAATTAAAATTGGCAGAAAGAAGTGAAATACATTTTTATTTGGGTTGAAAAATGAATCTTTCTATATATCATGAGGGTGAAATGAACAAAGAGTGAAAAGACCACAGTCAATAAAATAAAGATGAAAACTGATTTGGAAGAAAATGCAGAAAAACAATTTATATTTTCATTTTATCTAAAGCTTCACTATAATTTTTAATATTTTCCCAAAACAAAAATGAATAGCTGAATCTCAAAAGCAAGAATGTATAGATTCAATCTAATCCAATTTGTACATGATTCTAAATTCCTTCTATAGCATCCCTGACAACATGTATTCAACCTCCACTTCAAAGACTCCAGTGTAAAGGGGACTCCATCCCCCTATTGCAGATTCTACTTTTATACAGTTTTAATGTCCCAGCTTTTTTTCTCCTTTCAGTGAATCTAAATGTACCTTTCTCGTCTTATTTCTGTCCTTTGTGAACAAACTTAAAAGTAATAAATTTAACACATTTTCCACATGATACCTCTTAAAATACCGGAAAATGTCTGTCATCAGCATTCCAGGTCTTCACTTATTCAAGGTAAATATTAATTCAATGATGATTTATTGAGCACTTACTGTATGCCTGACATTATGCTAGGCACTGAAGAAACAAAGACAAAAATTAAAATTGTTGCTAGGTACAAGGAGTATCCTAAAGAGAGGGTGCACACATGTACACACATGTTCACACAATGGTTTCTGAGACAACTATTAACTGAAGGTATAAGGATAATCTTCCCATAGAAGAGGGTGATTCAGCTTACCCTTGAAAGGTGAAAATAAAGACAAATGTATTCCAGATATTAGTGGCCTGTGCAAGTCAATCAGACTAAGTGGTGAAATGTTCAGATCTTTCAGTATCTCTTTTTCTGTTGGTCTCCAGTCACTTCATCATGTTCATCTTCCCTCTATGGAAACATACCAGTTTGCCACTGTCATTCTCAAAATACAGCATGCAGAACTATCCATAGTGATTCAACTATGCTCTCACAAGGACAGGGGACATTAGAACTATCATCACTTCAATTTGGACATTTTGCCTCCTTTAAAGGGAGCACAAACAGAGTTAGCTTTTTTGAGCTATCATGTTGCATTGCTCATTCATATTAATTTTGCAGTGAACTGCAATTTCTACTTTTTTCCCTTAGGAATTGGAGAATTTCAAAGTGGGAAGGGCCATGCTCAAAGAAACATTCCTATAAAAACATAAACCAACAATCTCTCCTTGAAGACATCAATGGAGGGGAAATACATTAAGTTTCCAAGTTTTTTTTTTTCCAAGTTTTGGGGCAGCTCTAATTTGTCTCTACATGGAACATAACTCGACCTCCTTACAATTTCTACCTATTGATTCTATTTTTGCTTTATGGTATTAAAGAATAAAAATCTTATTCCTCATCTTGCAAAAGATTTTAAATTTTTAAATAAATCTTTCATATGTTTTTGAGTCTTCTTTCAAGTTAATTTTAAATGGATTCAATTGTAAAAATCAGGGATTGTTTGAAATTTATTTCAAAATTTTAGCAATGAGAAAATTAAGATGCCATTAGAATGTATTATAAGATCCTATTACACAGAATTCTAGTGGATGAGAAGGGTGATGGCAGAATAGAGAAGAACTCAGCAGAGGCATCCCAAAATTCCCCTGAAACTAATTTAAAATAATATCTCCAATTGAATTCTGGGGTGACTGAACCAACAAAAGATTAGAGTTAGACATTCTTCTCTACCAAGACAACATAGTACATCATAAAGACAGATCTTTGATGAAAAGGATTAATATGGTCCAGAGCTCATGTTGAGGACCCAATACTAATGGTACTAATAATGGCATCAGAAGCAGCTGCATTTTGGGAAGCTCCCAAGCCAAAGATATTAATGGCAACTGATCAGAAAGAGATTACATGGTACCCAGGTGCTAAAAGGAGATAGAGGATCAGATTCTGCTTAACAAATTCTATTGCTTATATCAACTTGTGGATCATAGTTCAAAGGCAGAGAGGAGCACCTTTGGTGAAGAGGAAATGGAAGCCTTGAGGAGAAGTATCACTTCTGGCCCCAAAGAATCAAGGATTCCATAGGAACAGTTTCATTATTAGACCCACAGGAAGAGAGCCCTAAGGAGCAGTATCACTTGTAATCCCAAGTAATAAAGTATTCTTCCTGAGTAAAGACCAGAATACAGAGCAAGAGAATGGTTATCACATCTCTCCCCAGATTACACCTACATTTAAGTACTGAAAATCTCTGAAGCCCAAAAACTAATTACAAAAATTGGAGTGTGAAAAAACCTAATACTTGAAATGAAACCACTGAACCCCTTCAAGGAAAATAACCCAGTATTAATGAAATATTATCAAAAAAATTTGGTGGGAAAATGAACAAATAACAAAAATGAAACTGACCATAAAAGACCACCAGGTTGAAAGAGATGATCAAGACACAAATTTAGAAGACAATGAAGTCAAAACATCTACAAGCAAAACCTCAAAGAAAATTTTGAACTGAAAAAATAGAAGCCCAAAAAAGAATTTTTAGAAGATTAGAAGATCTTGAAGTAAAATATAAATTGCACAGGAGAAAGAGGTAAAGAAATGAAAGCAAAGGAAGAAAACTGTGAAAAAAATAATTAACAGCTTGATAAAAGAGGCACAAAAACACTTAAGAATATAGGTACTAAAAAACAAAATAGATTAAAAAAGAAAGAAGTATAAAAATCAAGAGGCGGAGTCAAGATGGCCGCCTAGAAGGAGCAGAAGTTCAGACCTCTGAATACCCTTCCTTACCAACCACAAACTGAATGCTCCTAGGGGACTGAAAATCAAACTTAAAAACAAGACAGAGCTGAGGAACCCTCCTGCTGGACTTAATTCAAAAGGTACAGCCCCCCATCCCCCCAAAAAAATCCAGAATCTGAGAACACTCAGGAAGACAGAAGGAAGGTCCCAGGACTCATCCCTCCTCCCAATTAGAGCTCTGAGTCTCCAGTGGCAGCAGGAACATATGGGTGGGCAAAAGTGCTGGTTTGGAGGGTGTACCTTGTGGGTAGGGCTGTACCAAGTTCAGAGTGTCCAACACAGATGGCGGGGAAGGAGCTAGAGAGGGAGTATAAACCTGGCAGCCTGGCCAGAGCTGTGGAGATCCTCCATATTTGCGCCAGCCTTCCAGGAGGTTTTGGACTCAATGCACACCCAGCCCAACTAAGCTGAACTCCCATCAAAAGTCTCCAGAACTCAGGGAAGCCCAGGCTCCGCACCCATTCTCATTGACTGCTGGACTTTAATCCAATCAAAAGTCTCCAGAGGACAGGGAAGCTCAAACCCCCAACAACCCTCCCCCAGAGACTATACCAAGAGATCTTCTGTTAAAGCTCCAAGATGGGAGACTGAAAGAAGCCCCCAAAACCAAAAAAATGAGAGGAGCAAGAGCACAGACAAATATAGGGAATAAAGAAAGGGTGAATATTGTAAAGATTAAAATTTAGGGGAGACTGAGGCAGGTAGAAATTAGTTTCTCTCTATAAGGAGTATTATATTTTTTAGAGGTTTATTAAGGATTAAGGATTAAAGAAAATACAGGATAAGGAAAACGTGCCTAGGCCATAGGCCTAGACAAGACCTCGCCTACATTATGGAAAGAGCCACGTCTGCTCCAAAACAGAAGTCCAAAAAAGAGAGAGCCTCAAAAGCCTTTGCAATCAGCTTAAGTACCTTCTTGATCTCACCCACCTCAGAATTCCGTGAGATTACAAAGCATTTTGGGGAAGTGGAGCAAGGACTTGTGGGGATTGAAGTCCAGAGTTCAAATCTCAATTTTACATTCCCCCCTGTTTGATCCTCTGGGAAGAAGTCCTTCCCCAAAGGATCATAAAAACATAATCAATTTAAAGATTACAATAATTTGAGGATAAGAAAAAAAAAGAACAAAACCAATAATTGCTGGATGCATTGACAGAAAGCCAGTTAGGGGGCAGTCCCCTTTGGCATAAAAATTTACATACAAATAAATGTTCAATCAACCATACCCAAAGTTCAATTTTGTGCAACTTGTGGTCTGGAGGCTTCTTCACGATGGCTTCTCCAACAGTTCACTTCTGGATTCAGAAAGGTAGCTTCTTCTTTACCTAAAATTCTTCTCAAAAGGAATTTAAACTTTGCAATTTAAATAATAATATTTTTTTTTACATTCCCCCCTTTAAGAGGGTGATTGACAAATACAGGATCACATAGGGATGCATGGCTGAGGTATGAGGTATATGAATCAATTGGCAAGAGATATTAAAAGACATCAGAAAAATCAAAAGAAAAAAAGAAAAATTTTTGGATGAAAATATAGACTATCAAAATCTTATGTGTAAAAATTCCAAGTAAAAGAAAAATAAATCTATAACGGGTCCTTGAATCAGGGCCCAATCAAAATGATCTAAGCAATGATGCATTTACCCAGTCAATAGCCAGGACTACAGAAAGGTACCACACTATGAGAGGCAGAAAAGAAAGGGACCAGATTATAGAAGCCAAGTAGGAGCCAAGTTTGGGGATACTAGTCTGTGAGTATCTTCAGAGTGAGTGTGGACACAAGGAAAGCCTATGTCTAGCAATGATAAACATAGTAACCTTGAGTCTTCACACTAGGTTCAAGACCTTTGTATTGGCCTAGACGTGCATCAATCCATCCTGAACTGGCCTTTCTTTGGCTCTGTGCAATGGCTCTTGTGTGTATATCTTGTCCTGGAATCAGACAGAATCATTAAGCAAAGTCCCATAATTTATTTAAATAATTAGTGGCATCGTTTTTATAGTCACAAGCTTTTTAGGGCATGCATTAGCAAATGTATTTCAAACTTGTAGCACTGAAAAGTCAAAAAGTTAAAGAAAATCTTAATGCTGGTGACATGTGTTTCAAATATAAAAAGGAGAGAAAAATAATTAAAAAACTGAAAAAGTATATTGCACATGCAAGAAAAATATAATAAAAAAGAGCTTTAAAAATTCAAAAATATAGCTTATAATCATTGACACTCTGTGTCAGCTAAGAAAATATAGAATACAAGGCTTTCTCACCAAAAATGAGATCCATTTCCTCTTAATATCTGGCCATGCTCACTGTGAGTAGAAGGCAAATGAATTGAACAAGGTTAACAATTTTTTCATCTTTAAAAATACAGTAGTACAAATATGTAGTTATCAAAATCCCCAAAATTCTCAATAGCCCAATTAATTACAATAGCAAATAAACACACTTTCATATTTCACATAAGTTGCTGTATGACATTTTTAAAACCTATGAATTGATGGACATTTGTCACAATTTTTACAAACATACCAATTTTTCAACCTTGGTATTTAAACATATTTTTTTAAACAAAGTAAAACTCATCTTGGGTTAAGAACATAATCAAGAAATCTAGATATCATTCTGGTGCAAGTAAAGTAGTAAGCTGAAGAGTATAAATAAAGGGGTGCTCCTTTTGGAGGCTTTTAGGGATACAAATGCCCTGAGATTAACTGCCCAACTTCCATTAACATGTGGGAAGGTTGGGGTTTATAAAATGTATTTCACTTCAGCTAATAGAATGTGCCTTACCTCGTGGTAGGGGCAGGCAAAAATAACCAGATTGTTAAAAAAAATTCCAAAAATCATATTTTAAAAACCCTTAAAATCAAATCATTTGAAGTATTTAGCACATTAAATTTTTCCAAGATTGTTAATACAATTATAACCAGTTCTGAAGTCCATCTATCCTGGGCAAAATAGAAAAAAGCTGTTTTTTCATATATGGGCTTATTCACAATAATATTTGTTCAATAATTATAGGGGGAAAACAACAGAATTTTTAAAACTAAGTACATTCAAAATAAATTCAATCAACCTTCAGTTCAAGCAGAATAATATTGAATCCAGTAATATATGAACTTAAAATCACAAAGTTAAACCATAACAAAAAATGCAATAGAATACAAAGATTTTTATAAACCATTGCAGTCTGAAATGCCTTAGAATATAGCCTTTAGTCTCTTCAAAGTTCCTTGGGTTCTTATCCATTTAAATGTCTATTGTCAGAAGGCAGAGTGGTAAGAGCTAAGCAATGGGGTCTAAGGGGTCTGCTCAGGGCCCCACAGCTGGGAAGTACCTGAGGCCAGATTTTAACCCAGGACCGCATGTTCTCAGGTCTGGCTCCCTTGAGCCACCCATTTGCCCCTTCAAAGTTAAAGTTGAATCTTTGGGCTGAATCTGCTCCCTGACAGGTAGGTAAAATCAATGAAATTACCCAGAAGAGTCAAAAGGTATCCTTTTAAACAGCCCATTGCTTTTTAAGTTTCTGTTTGAAAAAATCTGTTTCTTCTCCTCTCCCTTTTCTCTCTCCCTTGCTCTGATACCTCCTCCTGCCCCAGTCCACATGGAGCCCAGGCCGCCCACGTGGAGCCAATACCCCATTTCGTTACCAGCTGATAGAAATGAGTCCTGAGCGATCTGCTCCAAGGAACTGTGTTTGTTGGGCAGGCAGGTCACTAGGTGATTGCAATCTTGGTTGAATCAGTTGGGCCAAGTGAGTGAGAGAAAGACTGAGGGGTCGGCAGGGCCGGGAGCCAGAGTGCAGACAAGCAGGGCCTGGAGCTCGGGCACCAGGTGAGAGGCCAGGAGCAGAAGCAGGATAAGCAGGCAGGCAGAACTTAGCAGCCAGGGGCCAGGTGAGCGGCAAACACAACAGGTCTGGATAGGGGACTGCAGCTTTGTGAGGGTAAAAAAAAAAAAACAAAAAACCTTGGACAGAGAGATGTGGCTTAAAAAAATTTTCTAGGTACTAGCTATTAAAGATTAAGTAAAGATCAGAAAAGAAATCAGAAGATTGAGAGTTTTTTTTTTCCCCATTAGGTCACCAAACTGTAAAGATTAAAATTTAGGGGAGACTGAGGCAGGTAGAAATTAGTTTCTCTCTACAAGGTGTATTATATTTTTAGAGGTTTATTAAGGATTAAGGATTAAAGAAAATACAAGATAAGGAAAATGTGCCTAGGTCATAGGCCTAGACAAGACCTCACCTACATTATGGAAAGAGCCATGTCTGCTCCAAAACGGAAGTCCAAAAAAAGAGAGAGCCTCAAAAGCCTTTGCAATCAGCTTAAGTACCTTCTTGATCTCGCCCACCTCAGAATTCCGTGAGATTACAAAGCATTTTGGGGAAGTGGAGCAAGGACTTGTGGGGATTGAAGTCCAGAGTTCAAATCTCAATTTTACAATATGAGCAAACAACAGAAAAAGAAGAAACTACAATAGACAGCTTCTATTCAGCAAACAGAACAGAGGGGGAGAGATCAGCAAATTATAAATCAGAAATCCAAGCGAATTGGATACAGGCTGTGGAAGAACTCAAAACACAATTAAGAGAGGCTGAAGACAATGGAACAACAATGAGAAAATAGTGTCTTGAAAGCCAAAATCAATCAACTGGAAAATGAGGCAAAGGAGATGAAGATAAGACAAAGGAGATGAGGTAAAGAGGATGAAAGAAGACCTTCAAAGAAAATCAGACCAGAAGGAAAAGGTGACCAAAAAGCCAGGGATGAAATCCAGTCTTTAAGAACCAGAATACAACAACAAGAATTAAGTGACCTCACAAGGCAGCAGGACACTATGAAACAAAATGAAAAGAATGAAAAAAATGGGAAAAATATGAAGCATCTCATTCACAAAACAGACGATTTAGAAAATCGTTTGAGAAGAGACAATTTAAGAATCATTGGTCTACCAGAAGACCATGACAAAAGAAAAAACCTGGACATAATACTACAGGGAATTATTCAGGAAAACTACCCCGATATCCTAGAACAAGAGGGAAAAGTGGAGATTGAAAGAATCCACAGATCACCTCCTGTATTTAATCCCCAATTGACAACACCCAGGAATGTTATAGCCAAATTCAAAAACTATCAGACCGAAGAAAAGATATTACAAGCTGCCAAGAAGAAGTCATTCAGATACCACGGAACCACAGTGAGGATAATGCAGGATCTGTCCGCATCCACACTGAAGGACCAAAAGGCATGGAATATGATATTCCAGAAAGCAAGGGAACTAGGTCTACAACCAAGAATCAACTACCCAGCAAAAATGTCTATATTCTTACAGGGAAAGGTATGGTCATTCAACACAATAAAAGAATTCCAAGCATTTTTAAAGAAAAGACCAGACCTTAACAGAAAATTTGATGTCCAAGCACAGAACTCAAGAGAATCATCAAAAGGTAATAAAAAAAAGAGGGAAAAAAGAAAAATAAAACCAAAAAAAATTTTAGGAGACTCAATATGTTAAAATGATATGTATCCCTGAAAGAAAATAGGTCATTGTTAACTCTTAAAAACTTTTGCTATCACCTGAGCAGATAGAAGAATTACACTTAGAGGGAAAGGAGACAAACTATATAGGATGAAAGGACAAGACATAAATAGTTATATAGATATATGCATGCATAAATACATATACACATATGTGTATATATATATATATATATATACACACACACACAGAACTGGGGTGTATAGGGTGTTCAGGGAGGGGTAGTATTTCTGCTATCTCCAGCCTCTGACCCCTACCTGACACCCAGATCTCACTTGTGGCTCCCAGTAGCTGCTAGCATGTGGCAGTGGCCACACCCCAGGCAGCTGCTTCTACAGGTCGGTTAAACCTTCTGAGGGTAGCCATCAGGTTGTCGACCCCTGGTGAACCAGGGCTTTGCTCACCCAGCATGGGAAGACTGCTTTGGCTGAACAGGCTGAAGAAATCAATAAGAAGGTTCAACGGCTGAGATGGCGACGCAGCAAAGCACTGTGGAGTGCTCAGGGTGTGTTGGAGCACAAAAGACAACACAGCTATCCAATGCAGCTGAGGAAGTCTCCAGGTGTAATGATTTTTCATACCACTGGACACAGGCTTCTAATGCCGAGAGAGTGGGACTGTCTCTGTGCATCGACTTTTCCACTTAAATCTCTTTCACGCACAAGTATCTTTGTGCACACTCATCTATCCTGACCCCGTCCACCCTCTTCAAGACCTGCGGTGAAGGGGGAGTGGTGATGCAACAGGTGGAGGTGACCACTGCCAGTTGCAGTCACAATCCTGCACGTAGGCGGCCCATGGACCATTGGTTGCTCGGCCCTATAAGGCAGCAGGGACATTCGGCAGCATCCTGGGTGACTGAGCAGCCCTCTCTAGGACAGCACTGCTCACCCTAATCAAGGGAGAGGACTAGAAAAGGTGTCCCAAACATTGCCTGCCCTACAAACACCTGGTCAGCATACCACGGCTGGCAGGTAATCCTTTTAAGTGGTCTAAATCAAAGAAAACAAAATACAAAGAAACTCCTACTAGGAGCATGGAACATCAGGGCATTACTTGATAGAGAGAATACCCCAAGACCTGAGAAAAGAACAGCTCTAATCGGTAAAGACCTGGTGCGATATAACATCAACATCGCAGCATTAAGTGAAACACGCTTGCCAGAAGAGGGATCACTCAGCGAACCCACCACTGGATACACCTTCTTCTGGAAAGGTAGAGCCTCAAATGAAGACAGAATCCATGGTGTTGGCCTGGCTATCAAGACCAGTTTGCTCAAACACCTGCCAGACTTGCCTGTGGGCATCAGCGAGAGGCTCATGAAGATCTGTTTGCCTCTCAGCAAAGACCAGTATGCCATAATCATCTGCTCATATGCCCCAACCCTGACCAGCACAGAGGAGACCATCAAGCAGTTCTACTGTGACCTGAGTGCCTTCCTGCACTCAGTGCCCACAAATGACAAGCTGATACTACTGGGAGACTTCAATGCCCTCATTAACCAGGACCATGAAAGATGGAAAGGAGTGCTCGGCAAACACGGCATGGGCAAAATGAACAACAATGGCCTACTGCTACTCAGCAAATGTTCAGAGTTCAAACTCACCATCACGAACACTGTGTTCAGAATGGCGAACAAATACAAAACAACGTGGATGCATCCACGATCAAAACAGTGGCATGTCAATGACTACATCATTGTACGCCAGCAAGTTATCCAGGATGTACAGATCACCAGAGCCATGAGAGGAGCTGAATGCTGGACAGACCACCTATTGGTTAGAGCGACTCTTCAAATGTGCATTGAGCCTCACCATCCAAAACGCGCCCAGACAGTTCATGCATTTTACAATGTGAATCGTCTTAGAGATCCATCTTATTTGCAAACATTCCAGGCCTGCCTGGATGACAAGCTGTCTGCCAAGGAGCCACTCACTAGAAGCTCAACCAAGAAAGGGAACCAGTTCAGAGATGCAGTGAAGGAAACATCAAAGGCAGTCCTAGGCCCCAAACAACCAGCAACCACCAGGACTGGTTCGACGAAAACAACACTGCTATTGAAGACCTATTGAGCAAAAAGAACAAAGCCTTTATGGAGTGGGAAAATAACCCAAATTCTGCTCCTAAAAAGGACAGATTCATGTCTCTCCAAGCCACAGAGCAACTTGAGATCAGGAAGATACAAGACCGATGGTGGAAAAAAAAAGGCAGAAGAAATCCAGCACTTTGCTGATACAATAAACTATAAACAATTTTTCAGTGCCCTCAAGACTGTCTATGGGCCATTAAAACCCACCACCACTCCCTTGCTATCCTCTGAAGGTGACAATCTCATAAAAGATAAAAAAGGCATCAGCAACAGGTGGAAAGAACACTTCAGTCAGTTTCTCAATTGACCCTCTTCAGTGGACCAAAGCGCCCTTGACCAGATCCCCCAAAACTGCACCATTGAACAACTTGGCATCCCTCCTTCAATAGAGAAAATCCAAAAAGTCATTAAACAAATGAGTGCAGGCAGGGATCCCAACCGAGGTATACAAGACCTTAAATGGAAAGGAGCTTCAGGCATTCCACGTAGTGCTGACCAGCATATGGGAAGTGGAAGACATGACCCCAGAAATCAGAGATGCCCCCATCGTAGCCCTATACAAGAACAAAGGCTCACGAGCAGCCTGTGACAACTACAGAGGCATCTCACTACTCTCCACTGCTGGAAAGATCCTCACCCATGTTATACTCAGCAGACTCCTGTCATCTGTTTCAGGGCAGAACCTGCCTGAATCACAATGTGGCTTCCGACCACATCGCAGCACCATCGGCATGGTCTTCACGGTGAGGCAAATGCAGAAAAAATGCCTTGAGCAAAACCTGAGTCTCTACATTGTCTTCATAGACCTGACAAAGGCGTTCAACACAGTGAACAGGGACGCATTGTGGGTGATCCTCAGCAAGCTCAGTTGCCCAGCAAAATTCGTCAAACTGATCCAGCTCTTTCATGTCGACATGCCAGGGGAAGTCCTATCTGGTGGAGAGAATTCCAGTCGCTTCAACATCTCCAGTGGTGTGAAACAAGGCTGTGTCCTCACTCCAGTACTACTCAACCTATCCTTCACCCAGGTATTACGACATGCTGTGATGGATCTAGACCTGGGCGTCTACATCAAATACCGACTGGATGGCTCACTATTCGACCTTCGCCGCCTGACTGCAAAAACAAAGACAACAGAGAGACTCATCCTGGAAGATCTCTTTGCAGATGACTGTGCTCTCATGGCCCACCAAGAAAATCATCTCCAAACCACTGTGGAAAGGTTCTCTACAGCAACAAAACTGTTTGGCCTGACTATCAGCCTCAGCAAAACAGAGGTGCTGTTCCAACCCACACCAAGGAGGCCAAGTAACCAGCCGTGCATTACAATCGACAGCACGCATCTTTCTAACGTCAACACTTTCAAGTACCTGGGCAGCACCATTGCCAACGACAGGTCTCTAGACCACGAGATCAATGCCAGGATCCAAAAGGCCAGCCAGGCACTCGGGCGGCTGCGCTCCAAAGTCCTCCAACACAGAGGTGTAAGCACTGCGATGAAGCTCAAAGTGTACAAAGCAGTGGTCCTCAGCTCGCTCCTGTACGGTTGTGAGACATGGACACTGTACCGGAAGCACATGAAACAGCTGGAGCAATTCCACCAATGCTCTCTCCAGTCAATCATAAGAATCCAATGGCAGGACCGAATCATCAATCAGGAAGTCCTCGACAGAGCCAACTCCACCAGCATCAAAGTAATGGTCCTCAAAACCCAGCTACAATAGTATGGACATGTCATCCGCATGGACCCACAGCGAATACCAAGACAGGTATTCTATGGTGAACTGTCAGCTGGACTCAGGAAACAAGGTCGACCAAAGAAAAGATTCAAGGATCAGCTAAAGTCCAACTTGAAGTGGGCTGGCATGACACCAAAACAACTAGAACTTGCTACCTCTGTCAGAAGCAGCTGGCGAGCCCACATTAACCATGCCGCCACCACCTTTGAAGATGAATGATGTCAACGTCTCATCGCTGTGGGTGAACGCTGACATCAGGCCACAACCGCACCACCCATAACAACTGGAGTCCCATGCCCCATATGCCACAAACTTTGTGCTTCAATCTTTGGACTTCAAAGCCACATGAGGGTACATCAATAGATGATAATGCACAAAGACAATTGTCATTCTCGGTCACTGAGAGACTACCACTATATACACAACTAGAGCTAAAAAAAAAGAGGTTAATACTAAAAGAAATGAGAAAAGAAATAATTGGGGTAAATTTATATGTCACAAAGAAGCTCATGGCAGGAGAGGGGAGAACATCTATACACTGAATGTGTAAAGAGTTTGGAGATAGGAAATACTCATGTGCTTTGAAACTTTCCAAAGAGGAAAGTACAATCCAATCAATTGGGGAAGAGAATAGATTTGTGCCCTATAGGGGAGTAGAAGGGTAACAAATGGACTGGTGGGGAGGGAAGCAGTACAAGGGAGGAAGAGGGTGCGGGGCAATTTTTGAAAGACTACAAGGAAAATAAGGGGAGGGAATAAGAAGGGAGGGGGGTAGAAAAGGAAGTAAAATAAGGGTGGGAACTAGGGGGACTGATTATAAACAAACATTGGTGTAGAAGGAAATAGTGAAAGAAGAAAAGACAGGACCAGGAGTAGAAATCAAAATGCTAGGAAATACACAGCTAGTAATCATAACTCTGAATGTAAATGAAATGAACTCAACCATAAAATGCAAGCAAATAGCAGAGCACATTATAATCCAAAACCCTACCATATGCTGTTTACAAGAAACACACATGAGGAAGACAGATATGCATAGGATGAACGTAAGAGGATGGAGCCAAATCTACTGAGCATCAACTGATAAAAAGAAGGCAGGAGTCACAATCATGATATCTGACAAAGCCAAAGTAAAAATAAATGTAGTTAAAAGAGATAGGGAAGGTAATTAGATCCTGATAAAAGGCAGTATAGACAATGAGGAAATATCTGTACTCAACATGTATGCACCAAATGGCATAATATCCAAATTTCTAAATGAGAAACTAGATGAGCTCAAGGATGAAATAGACAGAAAAACTATACTAGTGGGAGACCTGAACCTTCCTCTATCCGAACTAGATAAATCAAACCAAAAAATAAATAAGAAAGAGGTAAGAGAAGTGAATGAAAGTTTAGAAAAATTAGAGTTAGTAGCCATGTGGAGAAAAATAAATAGGAACTAAAAGGAATACACCTTCTTTTCAGCAGCACATGGTACATTCACAAAAATTGACCATTTTTAGGGCACAAAACATTGCAAACGAGTGCAAAAGGGCAGAAATGATGAATGCAGCCTTCTCAGATCATGTAATGGTAGAAATTTTAGGCTTCTGGGAGAGATTATAATATTGTAATGGTTACAAATGTGGCTACAGGATTTATGTAATATTGAACAATGGCCGCCAAGGAATTTACATATGAAATTCCTAAATGAAACACTCAAGTCAGAATGGAGTTTATGGAGGTTTAATCACACTGGGAGTAGGGAAAGGAGAGGGAGAGAAGGAGAGAGGAGAAAAGGGAAAGGGGCTACTCAACCTCTGACCAAGGCGGAGAGAGTTTTTAGGCCCAAAGGCCCAGGTGGAAAGAATCAGTCCTTAACTCACGTGACCGATCTGAAGGAAAGCTGTCTGCGGGCGTCCTCTCTCTCCAAGCTCCTAACACCAACTCTCCTCTCGCTCTCTCCACAGGAAGTGAGCGAATTCCAGAGGCTGTTCCCTACCTCACTTCCTGTGTCTCACAAAATCCAATGGTTGGCTCTAGCTTGGCTTAGGACAGCCCAGGTGGGCAGTTAGTTATTTCTGATTTGTCATTGACTAGCACATGCCCGTGTAGTGTGGGTGTGCACAATTTTTGGGTGCTAGACCAAGATGGAGACTTTTTAAAATTCACAATCATAATGCAATGAAAATAATAATTAGTAAAGGTACATGGATAGGTAAATCCAAAATTAATTCGAAATTAAACAATATGATTCTCCAAACCTGTTAGTTAAAAAACAAATTGTAGAAAAAATTAATAACTTCATTAAATAAAATGGCAATGATGAGACATCCTTTCAAAACCTATGGGATGCAGCCAAAGCAGTACTCAGAGGGAATTTTATATCCTTGACTTTATATATTAACAAATTAAGAAGGGCAGAGGTCAATGAATTGGGCATGCAAAATAAAAAAAAAACCTAGAAAGTGAACAAATTAAAAATCCTCAGATGAAGACTAAATTAGAGATCCTAAAAATCAAAGGAGAAATTAATAAAATTGAAAGTCAAAGAACTATTGATTTAACAAATAAAGCTAGAAGTTGGTACTTTTAATAAACAAATAAAATAGACAAAGTACTGGTCAGTCTAATTAAAAAAGGAAAGAAAAAACCAAATTGACAGTATCCAAAATGAAACGGGAGACCTCACCTCTAATGAAGAGGAAATTAAGGCAATCATTAAAAACTATTGTGCCCAATTATATGGCAACAAATATGGCAAACTAGGCAAAATGGATGAATACTTACAAAAATATAAATTCCCTAGACTAACAGAGGAAGAAATAAATGACCTAAACAACCCCATATCAGAAAAAGAAATTGAACAAGCCATCAAAGAACTCCCTAAGAAAAAAATCCCCAGGTCCAAATGGATTCACAAACAAATTCTATCAAACATTCAAAGAACAACTAATCCCAATAGTAAACAAAGTATTTGACAGAATAAACCAAGAAGGAGTTCTACCAAATTCATTTTATGTCAAAAACATGGTACTTATACCAAAGCCAGGCAGGTCAAAAACAGAGAAAGAAAAATATAGACCAATCTCCCTAATTAATATAGATGCAAAAATCTTAAATAAAATACTAGCAAAAAGACTTCACCAAGTCATTATAAGGGTTATTCACTTTGACCAGGTAGGATTCATACCAAGAATGCAAGGATGGTTCAAATGCAAGAAAACCATGCACATAATTGACCATATTAACAAGCAAACTGACAAAAATCACATGATTATCTCAATAGATGCAGAAAAAGCCTTTGATAAAATACAATACTCATTTCTATTGAAAACACTAGAAAGTATAGGAATAGAAGGGTCATTCCTAAAAATAATAAACAGTACATATCAGAAATCATCAGCAAACATCATCACATCATCTGCAATGGGGATAAACTAGAAGCCTTCCCAATAAGATTAGGAGTGAAACAAAGATGCCCATTATCACCCCTATTATGTAATAGTGTACTAGAAACACTAGCAGGAGCAATTAGAGAAGGAAAAGAAATTGAAGGTATTAAAATTGGCAATCACTCTTTGCAGATGATATAATGGTCTACTTAAAGAATCCTAGAGAATCAACCAAAAAGCTAGTTGAAATAATCAACAACTTTAGCAAAGTTGCAGGATACAAAATAAACCCACATGAGACATCAGCATTTGTATATATCTCCAATCCATCTCAGCAGCAAGAATTAGAAAGATAAATTCCATTTAAAATCACCCTAGACAATATAAAATACTTAGGAATCTATCTGCTGAGACAAACATAGGAACTATAGGAACACAACTACAAAACACTCTCTACACAATTAAAACTAGATCTAAACAATTGGAAAAACATTAATTGCTCATGGGTGGGACAAGCTAACATAACAAAAATGATGGTCCTTAATTTACATATTTAGTGCTATACCCATTGAAACACCAAAAATCTTCTTTACAGAATTAGAAAAAAACATAACAAAGTTCATTTGGAAGAACAAAAAATCAAGGATATCCAGGGAAATCATTAAAAAAATTGCAAAGGAAGGAGGACATGCAGTCCCAGATCTCAAACTAAACTATAAAGCAGTGGTTATCAAAACAATTTGGTACTGGCTAAGAGACAGAAAGGAGGATCAGTGGAATAGACTTATGGTAAATGTCTTTAGCAGGACAGACTATGATAAACCCAAAGATTCCAGGTTGGGGACCAAAACCCACTTTTTGATAAAAAAAAATGCTGGGAAAATTGGAAGACAGTATGGGAGAGATTCAGTTTGGATCAACATCTCACACCCTACACCAAGATAAACTCAGAATGGGTGAATGACCTGAATTTATATTTATTATTTATATTTTATTTTTCTTTATAGAAGGAAACTATAAGCAAATTAGGTGAACACGGAATAGCATACTTGTCAGATTTTTGGGAAAGGGAAGACTTTAAAACCAAGCAAGAGCTAGAAAAAATCACAAAATATAAAATCAATAATTTTGATTACATCAAATTAAAAAGGTTTTGTACAAACAAAACTAATACATCTAAAATTAGAAGGGAAGCAACAAATTGGGAAGCAATCTTCATTACAAAATGTCTGACAAAGGTCTAATTACTCAAATTTATTAAGAGCTAAACCAGTTGTACAAAAAATCAAGCCATTCTCCAATTGAAAAATGGGCAAGGGACTTGAATAGGCAATTTTCGTTAGAGAAATAAAAACTATTAATAAGCACATGAAAACTTGCTCTAAATCTCTCATAATCAGAGAAAGGCAAATCAGAACAACTCTGAGGTGTCACCTAACACCTAGCAGATTGGCTAACATGACAGCAAAGGAAAGTAATGAATGTTGGAGGGGATGTGGCAAAGTTGGGACATTAATGCATTGCTGATGGAGTTGTGAATTGATCCAACCATTCTGGAGGGCAATTTGGAACTATGCCCAAAGGACACTAAAAGACTGTCTACCCTTTGATTCAGCCATAGCATTGCTGGATTTGTAACCAAAAAGACACGTACAAAAATATTCATAGCTGTGCTCTGTGTGGTGAGAAAAAAAATTGGAAAATGAGGGGATGCCCTCAAATTGGGGAATGTCTGAACAAATTGTGGTATATGTTGGTGATGGAATAATATTGTGCTCAAAGGAATAATAAAGTGGAGGAATTCCATGGGAACTGGAACAATTGGTGCAGGAATTGGTGCAGAGAGAGAGGAGCAGAACCAGGAGAACAATGTACACAGAGACTGATACACTGTGGTACAATCGAATGTAATGGACTTCTCCATTAGTGGCAATTCAGTGATCCTGAACAACCCAGAGGGATCTATGAGAAAGAACATTCAGAGGAAACACTGTGGGAGTAAAAACACAGAAGAAAAACAACTGCTTGACTACATGGGTCAAGGGGATATGTCTGGGGATGTAGACTCTAAATGTACATCCTAATGCAAACACCAACAACATGAAAATAGGTTCTTATCAAGGACACAAGTAATACCCAATGAAATTACACATTGGCTGCGGGAAGGATGGGTAGAGGGGAGGGAGCGAAATAATGTGATTATTGTAACCAAGGAATAATGTTCTAAATTGACTAAATAAACTCATTCAAATGAAAAAAAAATAGAATTAATCAAGCTGAAATTAATACCTCCACAAGACATCAAGAAACAATAAAACAAAGTCAACAATTTTTAAAAATAGAAAATGTGAATTGTTTTATCAGGAAAACTACTAATTTGGAAATAGAAAGAGGACAGGTAACTTAAGGATTATTGGATCACCTGAAATAGGTAATCAAAGAAAAATGTTAGATACACTATTTCAAGAAATTGTCAAGGATAACTGCCCTGAAATCCTAGAACCAAAGGGCAAATACAAATTGAAAGAATTTACTGTTTACCACTAAAAGAGATCCCAAAATGAAAACTCCTAAGAACATTATAGTCAAATTCAAGAGGTCTAAGGTCAAAGAAAATGATACTTTGAACAGGAAAAAAAAACATTTAAATACCATGGATCAATAGTGAAGATCACAGAAGATATAAAAGACATCCCATTAAAGGGGAAGGGAGCTTGGGAAGTGATAATTGGGAAAGGAAAACAACTAGGATTATAACCAACCCCCCCTCCCCAGAAAAACTGAGTAGAAACCTTCAAGGAAAAAGAAAATATCCATTAATTAAGGAGAGAACTTTCAAGCATTCTTTATGGAAACATCAGAGCTGAATAAAAATTTGACTTTCAAACATAAGACAAGAGAAGAATAAAAAGGTAAACATGAAATACAGAAACTGCAAAGGGCACAATAAAGATAAACTGCTTTCCTTTGGATATGGGAACATAATACATGTACTCTTAAGAACTTAATCATTATTAGAATAGTTAGAAAGAGGGATTGGAAGTGAGTGAATTACAATGGATACATGAAAAAGAGAGATACCCTGGGAAAGTAGGAAAAGAGAGGAAAGATGGGGAAAGTTATTTCACATAAAAGAGGTGCTCAAAGAAGAGACTTTATGGTAAAGTTGAATGTGCGGGAGAACAGTTGAAGCTCACACATCTTTATAGATTCAAAAAGTATGCATGCTTACTCAATTGGTACTATAAATCTGTCTTACCCAACAGGGAAAAAAGGAGGGGAATTAGATGAAAGAAAGGGAGACTAATAAAAGGAAGAACAATTTTTTTTAAAAGGGCAGTGTTCACCTAGCAGATTGGCCAATATGGCAGCAAAATTGGGACATTAATACACTGCTAGTGGAGTTGTGGATTAATCCAACCATTCTGGAGAGTAATTTGGATTATGTGCAAAGAGATTTAAAAGAATGCTTGTCCTTTGATCCAGTCATGTCACTGTTGGGTTCATACCCCAAAGAGATAAGAAGGAAAAATGCTTATACAAAAATATTTATAGCTGTTCCCTTTGTAGTGGCAAAAAGTTGGAAAATGAGGGGCTGTCCATCAATTGGGAAATGGTTGAACAAATTGTGGTATCTGATGGTGATGGAATACTATTGTGCTGAAAGGATTGATGAATTGGAATGTAATAGACTTTTCTACTAGTAGCAATGCAATGATCCAGGACAATCCAGAGGAACTTATGAGAAAGAATGCTATCCACATCCAGAGGAAGAACTGTGAGAGCAGAAACACAGAAGAAAAACATATGATTGATCACATGGTTCGATGGGGATATGACTGGGGTTTTGATGTTAAAATATCACTCTTTTGCAAATATGAATCATATGAAAATAGGTTTTGAACAATTGCTTGTCAGGTCAGGGAGGGGGAGGCAAGAGGGGAGGGAAAAAACATGAATCATGTAACCATGGAAAAGTATTTTAATTTTTTTTATAAGGACAATAGACAGAATAAAAACAGACTTTAGAGGAATGAGAGGGAAAAAAGAGAAAGGGTAGATAGAAGAAAATAGGATGAAGGGAAAGACCCAGCTAATAATCATAACTTTGTATATGAATGAGATAAACTCACTCATGAAACAGAAGCTCAAAGCAGAATGGGATATGTTTGTGCTTGTTTTACAAACAACATACTTGAAACAGAAAGGCATACACAGAATTAAAGTAAGGGGCTGGAGCAGAATTTATTAATTTATTTATTTCTGCTGAAGTAAAAAGAAAAGACAGAGGTAGCTACTGTGATCATAGACAAAAAAAAAGCAAAAATAGACAAAATTAAAATGAATAAGCATGTTACCTTTTCAGTAGCCATGTGCATACTTTATCCTTCTCAGACATTTGGGATGGGGATGAGCCAGTATTAAAAGAGTTTATGACTGAGGCCAGATCATCATTAAAATTGAATGTTAATTCAAGGCTAAGCATTTTTTCTGACATAATAGAGTATGTGATGTTTCTTAAGCAAAAAATAACAAACCCTTCGCTGGAAACTTTCCAGTATGCCCCTTATCATCTTTCCTAAACAGTGACACCCAGGATTGAACATAGTGTCCCAAATGTAGTCTTATCAAAGTCTGATAAAGTTGGCTTCTTTTCTGGAAAGTAAAGTCTCTGTTAACATAACCCTAAAGGCTATCAGCCTTACTGGTTGCTTTATCACACTTTTCAATGAGTCAATCAATCCAAATCCATCTATCATGCATCAAAAATGGTTCTAGTTGTTCAGTATAAAAATACAATGTATGAGAAAACCTCTACTCTCTAAGAGTTACATTCGATGGAGTGGAGGTGAAATGTGTGTGTGTGTGTGTTTGTGCGCACGCGTGCGCATGTGTAGTTTGAAAGGGAGAGCACTAGCACTTGGAGGGATCAGGATAGTCTTTATGTTTAAAATGATCCTCTAGCTGTGTCTTGAATGAAGACAAGGATTTTATGAGGTGAAAGGAAGGTAGAAATTAATTCTAAGCATGAAGTGTGGCCAGAGCCATGGCACAAAGATGAGTTATGAAGTGAGGATTATAGAGAAAACCAGTTTTGTTGAACATAAGATTACATGATAAAGAGAAATAAATATAATGAGTTTGGAAAATGTGAATGTGGTCAAATTGTAGAAAGCTTCAAAAGACAAAAATAAGAGTTTATATTTTAGGGAGCTACTAAAGTTTATTAGGACAATGACAGATTAATGCTTAACAAAAATTATTTTGACAGCTATGGTGAGAATGGACAACAGTGAGGAGAAATTGTACCTTGAACAATGATAGGACATTTATTTTGTAATAGTTCATACCACAGATAATGATAGTCTGAATCTGGGTGGTATTATGTGAGTGAAAAGGAGTGGAGAGGAAGATGTCAAGGAGATGCAAGAGACATTTTGGAGGTAGTAAAGGAATGATTTGGCCACTGATTGGATATTTAGGGTAAGTTAAAATGAGAAGTCAAGTATAATGTTGAGATCACAAATGTGAAGCTTGGAAAGAAGGCAATGCCATCAACAGAAATAGAGAAATTTGAAGAAGAGTTGTTTGGGGGAGAAAGTAAATAAATTTCTTCTTAGACATGTTAAAATTGAGTCATCTTCATGACATTCAGTTCAAAATGCCTAATAGTCACTTATTTATGCAGTTCAGAAGCTCAAGAGAGAGCATGGGGCTATATACATATAAATATGAATAATTTGTATAGAGATGATAATTAAGTCCATTCAACCTGAAGAGGATAGCTTTAGACAAAGAAATGGAAGAGAAGAAGTGCTGAAACAAAGCCTTGAAGATCTCATAGTTAGGGGGCATATGCTAGACACATAATCTATAGTTGAAACACTACCACAATCTTTAAGTTTAATAACTTTCTTAAAAAATGAAATGTTTAGTCTGGCATGACCAGTTCTTTTAGGCATGTTCGTACATTGGCATCATCACCTCCTCTTTTAAGCTCCTAATTGACTCTTAAGTAACATATACTACAATTTTGCCAGGAATCAAGGTCAAGATCACCATCTGATTACCTGTAATACTATTTCCTTTCCCTTTTTGAAAACTAGGAAAATATTTGATGTTCTCCTCTTCCATGATACCTCTCCTGTTTGACAAAATTTTATGCCTCATAGTGTTTCAGCAATCATATCAACCAATCATTTTGTTACTTAAGGAGGTATGTAATTAATTTATAATAGGAATTCATCAAGTGAAGTTAGATAGTCTTTTTTCTTATTTATATAGGTTATCAAGTCTCTATTGTACATTTTAGTTCTGTCCTTTTTAGTTCAGAAGTCTTTTTCATTGGCAGAGAAAACAGAAGCAAACAAAGACTTGAGCTTCTTTGCCTTTATCTTTCATCAGTTGTCATGTCATCATTTTTCCAATTCTGAGCAGTCCTATCCTACCTCTGATCCCTGGTTTTCCCCCAACACAGCTGAAGAAAATAGTTTTGTTGTTCTTGATTGTGCTTGCCAGTCTCAGCTCACTCTGAGCTTTAGCACACCATTTTTTTCTTGCCATGCTTTTCTATTCTTCCTCTCTTGTCTGCTTTATTTACACATTCTGTGCTGTTCTATTAAAAATCTAATTTAGTTTGTGAGTCCTCCACATAATGCTCATTTACAACTTTGATTTTTACTCCTCATCTGGATTGTTTCTTTTTTGTTTTCAGAATACAAGTTTCATAAATTTATGTTTCTTTTTGGATTCTCTCCTTCTATAGAATTTTAATTAAAGAAATTCTATCTATCCTCTCCTTGAATATCTTGAAATGTATTCTATTGAAATCTAGAATTGATATGAATGTGATCACCTTTCTCCTCTTCTAAAACTCTTAAAATAATATTCACTCATAAGATTTCTATCTCTTCTGTCCTAGAAATGATAATAAAAATTAAAATATATTCCAAAATAGAACTTCTCCTCATTAGAACCTCTGATGGAATTTTCAAATGTTATTAGCTGCTCTATTTTTATCATAAATATAATTAATTCTAGAAGGTATTTTGATGATAAAACTCCCATTACCACTAATTGCTGTCCCTAATCATGTTTTGGAGACAAGACTAAGTAAGCTATGATGGTTTAGGTTCAAGATTGGAATGAAATGGGACCATTATAGACAATATAACAGTTAATGAAAGGAGGTTTACTTAGCCACATGGAAAGAATAGTTAGAAAGAACATATTTTTTATTCAGCTGAACAAAGGTCCAATGTATCCATTGTTGGTCATGATGATGGGAGGGATAATTGTCTCAAGTGAATGACAGTCCTGAGAAGTTCCTGACTCCTTATGAATAAACTTTTTTTTTTTACTTAGGTGTCCAGTAAGCTATATTAGTTATTTGAGCCTTAGCCTTCTTCAACTGTTTAAGTCTTGAGTATGACCTAGAATCATAAATTACGCATTGAAATTCTTTCTCAGTTATTTAGTAAATTAAATGAAATACTTGTAAAGTACTTAGCACAGTGCTTGGAGCATATTTAATAAATACACATCCCCTTCCTTCTTATCCTCTCTCCTGCTTTCCTTCCTTTCCTCCTTCCTTCCTTCCTTCTTGACTTCCTTTCAAACTTCTCTTCTTCCTTCTCTCCCTCCTTGTCTCCTACATAGCAATTTAATGACTTACATGAGTCATTTAACCTCATTTAGTCTCATTTCTTCATCTTTAATTGAGAAAGGTAAATTTTATGTTCTCCAAGTATACATCCATGTCTCTGTTATGATTTCAATATATCTGAATATCTCTCCATATTATAAAATATACCCCAAAATTTACTGCATACTTCTTTAACATCCTTTAAAGCATCCTCAATAGAGTAAATACTAAGTCCCTGAGCAAATGTTTATTAAATGATGAATTAAATTTAGAAACAAAAAATAAGTTTCACCTTTGCTCTGATGTTTATTGCCAAAGAAATGGAATTCCACAGTAATGAAAGAAACAATATGATGGGGAAAAATAAAAATATCTTTGAGCAAGAAATTTTAAATCTGTGTGTGTGTGTGTGTGTGAGTGAGAGAGAGAGAGAGAGAGAGAGAGAGAGAGAGAGAGAGAGAGAGAGAGAGAGAGAGAGAAATAAGAGAGAGATTTTGGAAAGGTATCATGTATGATTCAATAAATCAAAGAACCATAGTTGTCATTTTAATTGAAATGTTGTACTCTTTTTCATTCAGGACTACAAAACTCCTTTTCCCAGCAACTCTATAAGGAAGGTAATTAAAAGTATTAGTATCTCCATTTTAGCAACAAGAAAATATAGATTAAGAAAAGTTCACTTACTTTTTCAGAGAATAAAGTAAACATTTGAATTAGAATATAAATATTTTTCTCTTGAACTATAGAAATCTTAACAAGATTTCAATATTAAGTACACAAAATTCTTTAATTCAGAAATGAGGAAAACATTTGTCACTTTCATATTTTGTGTCATGGTTAGATTACTTTAGAAAACTAGAAGTATAGAAGATTTTATGCTAATTCATTTTTACAAATGTAAGGTAGAGTTTCTTTCTTCGTAGCTGAAAGAAGCCAGAAAGAGACACAAAAAGTGAATATGACACAAAATAAAAACAGAAAATTAGCATGAGAAAGAATTCTGAGGGGATCTGACTGAAAGTATCTCTTCTGAGATAAAAGTATTCACTGATAGCAATGACAGGTACAGTTTAATTTTCTAGCAACTAGTTTACAAATGATTTTTTTTTAAATTTAGGAATTTATTATTTGAAAAAAAAAAAGAATCATACAATCAAGCTGGCTCTGAATCCATATGGATGAAATACCAATGATGTAATCATGTAGTGGTGCCAGAAGCACCACAGCAGCTTCAGGTACTTTCAAAACTTGTCAGAAAAAGATTATGAGAGACCTCTGTGCTAACACTAGTTTCAGGACTAGATATTATTTGGCAGCTCCATTGCCTGTACCAACTTCTAGGTGATATTTCAATGGAGCTATTTGGGTCAAGACGGAGGAGGAATCCTGAGGAGTAGTATCCTTTTGGTCATTTGGGGTCAGAAACACAGAGGAATGATGATATTTTTAATACCAAGGTATTAGTGATATGAGGGGCTTTAAGGAACAATATCATATCTCCTATTAAGCATGGGGGGGGGGGGCTGAGTAATTGAATTGATTGCAATTCTAAGCCATCAGAGATGCCTTCTTAGACAAGGACAAAAGTGCATACCAGGTGAGCAATGACCATATTTTTCCCCAGACTACACCACCTTGGAAACACCAAAACCCCCAAACCCCACAGAAGTAGCTCTAAAAACAGTAGTGCAAAAAAGTCTAATGCTTGAGATAATGTCCCTCCCATATCTGTACCCACAACAGAGTCCAACATTAACATATAGTTTCAAATAAAGAAATAGGGTAGGAAAATTAGCAAATGATCTTCCTCAAAAAATAAAGAAATAAACTTGAACATAAAATATACTTTGGTAGCAGGGAAGATCAAAACATAAAATCAGAAGAAGTCAGTGAAATCAAAATACCTACAAGTAAAGCCTCAAAGAAAAGTGTTAATTAGTTTGTTATTATTTTATTATTATTTTTATTATATTATTAATTAATGTTATATTATTATTATTATATATTATTATATTATATATATATTATATATTATATATATATATTATATATTATATATATATATTATTAATTAATGTTAATACAAACCAAATTGGGAGGGGTTAGGCAAAGAAATAAGAACAAAGGGGAAAAGTTATAAAAAGACAATGAAAACTTCAGGAAAAGATGCCAAAATACCAATGAAATAACTTATTTAAAAACATAATGAATGAATAGAAAAGGAGAAACAAAATTTCACCCAGCAAAATAATTCCTTAAAAATTAGAATTGGACAATTCACAGCTAACAACTCCATGAGACATCAAGAAGCAATTAAAGTCAAAAGAATAAAAAAATAGGGGAATATGTGAAATATCTCATCAGAAAAATAACTGACCAGGGAAATTGATAGGAGGGAGATGATTTAAGAATTATTGATTTACCTAAAAGCCATGATCAAAGAAAGAGTCTAAATATTATATTTCAAGAAATTATCTAAAAAACTGCTACAATAATTTAGAACCAGAGAGTAAAAGAAAAATTAAAAGAATCTACAAATCATCACCAGAAAGAGATCCCAAGACTACAACTCCTAGGAATAATATAGTCAAATTCCAAAGCTCTCAGGTCAAAGAGAAAATATTTCCAGTGACAAGTAAGAAACCATTAAAATAATATAGAGTCATAATCAGGATCATACAAGATTTATCAATTATTCCATTAAAGAAGTAGAACACCTAGAATATGATATTCCAGGAGGCAAAATACCTGGGATTATAAACAATAATAACCTATCCATCAAAATTAAGTATAATCCTTTCAGGAAACAAAAAGAAGGCATTCAACATTCCTAATGAAAAGACAAGAACCAAGTAGAGAATTTGACTTTCAAATATGATTCAAGAAAAGCAGAAAAAATTAACATGAAATATTTAAATCATAAAATCATAAAGGACTTCATAAGGTTAAACCATTTACCTTTTAATATGGTAATAATTAACATCTAAAAATTTCATAATTATTGGGTGAGTTAGAAGCATTCTCCATAGAAAGAGGGAGTGGGAATGAGTCAAGAGTGTTGAAATGTTGAAAAAGATGGGTGCCTTTGGAGAAGGAGGAAGAGAGAGGAAGAATGAGAAAAAATATGCTAAGTAATTAACAAAAAAAAGTGTAAAAAGAAGAATTTTTATAAAGGAAAGGGAAATGATTGGGAGAGGGAGAGCAAAACTTTAAACTAAGATCTATATTGGTTCAAAAAGAGCAAATATTCATTCTTATTCAATTGGTAATAGAAATTGATTTTACCCAACAGGGAAGAAGTTGGGAAACTGAATAAGAGAAAGAAGATTGATAAAAAGGAAGGGTGGATAAAAGAAAGCAGTGGTCAGAAACAAAACATACTTCAGAGGAAAAAGAATTTAAAAAGAGTTTAGGATAAGTAGAAGAAAATAGAATGAAGGGAAATGCAGTTAGTAATCATAATGGGATTGTGAATCAAAGTTAGTAATTATAATGTGAATGTGAATAGGATAGACTTACCCATAAAACAGGAGCTGTTGGAAGAATGGGTAAGAAACTAAGATCTAACAATATCTTTGTTTTGTTTGTCTTTTAAACAAGAAACCCAATTGAAACAAAGAGGCACACAATTAAAAGAAGGAACTGAAACAGAATTTCTTATGGTTTAGCTAAAATAAAAAAAGGCAGAGGTAGCCCTCATGATCACATACAAAGCAAAAACAAAAATAGACCTAATTAAAAGGGATAAGCAGGGAAATTACATCTTACTAAAAGAAACTATTGACAGTGAAGTAACATTAATAGTAAACATTTATGAACCAAGCAACACAGCATACAATCTTTTAAAGGAAAGGGAAATGCAACTATACTAATGGGGGACCTCAATTTTTCCTCTTAGAACTTATTAAGTAATCATAGAATAAATAAGAAAAAAGTCAAAGCGATTGATAGAATCTAATAAAAATTGGATATGCTAGAGTTGTGGATAAAAGTAAACAGGAATAGAAAGGAATATTTGTGTTTCTCAGCTATACATGGCACTTTACAAAAATTGAGCATGTATTTGGGCATAAAAACTTCACAACCAAATTCAGAAAAGCAATAGTAATACTATTTTAGATGCCATTTTAGACTAATTCAATAAAAAATTATTGTCAGCAAAGACCTCTGGAAGCATGGATTAAAAATTAATTGGAAACTAAATAATCTAATCCAAAATAATTAGAAGGGTCAAAGAATTATTAATAGAAACAATTAGTCATTTTATTAAAGAGAATGACAAGAACACTGAGACATAATTCCAAAATGTGTAAGATATGCTAAAGCAATACTTTGGAAAAATTTTCTATCTCTAAAAGAACACATTAGTAAAAGCTGATCAATAAATCAGCAATGTAATTCAAATAACTATAAAAAGAACGAATTCAAAATGACATATTTGATAATAGGTAATGGTGTGAGTAAAGATAAATCATTTCATTTTCAATATTCCCTTAAATTTCTATTGACTTTTTTTCCCATATGTAAAATGGTTTCCATTAGACCCATAGTATCTATCAAGTAGAGGTTTGTGAAAAATCAAAGGAGACTATATACAAAAATATTAGTATAGCTTTAATAACTTAAAATTGCACTAAGACTTTTAAAAGATCCTGAGTATTCAAAGTGCCTCATATTAAAGAAATGGAAAGTGTTTTGAAAGCTTTGAAGTAATGTACACTTTATTGTAAACATAATGGAATATGTCTGTTGTTGTTTAGTCATTTTCAGTTTTGTCTTACTCTTTGTGACCCCTTTTTGATTTTTCTTGTCAAAATGCTAGTGGTTTGCATTTCCTTCTCCATCTCATTTTCCATTTGATGAAATTGAGATAAACATGGGTAAAGGACTTGCTCCATGTCACACTTCTAGTAAGTGTCCAAGATTGTTGACTTCTTGACTCCAGGCCTGCCACTCTATCCCTTGTACGATGTAGCAGACCTATTATCTATATTAGATGCAAACACAACACAGACACAGACACACTACCATATATATATATATATATATATATATATATATATATATATACTTTATTATTTTTATTATTACTAGTTTGTGGATACAGCTGATGCAATATTTATTTAAAATGCTCATAAGGGAAAATTATAAAAGTTTTGAAAATCTATTTTAAAAGCTTACTAAAAGTTCATCATCTGATGCTATAATTAAGTCATAATAAATAGATTCTTCAGTGTTTTGAAGATATACGCACACACTTTTCATATGTATGTATATGTGTGTGAATATATATGCATATATGTGCATAGTTTAAATATATATTATAATCTATATATGTTCTTAGTTCCCTAATATATATTAGTCCTTAATGTAATCTATTCAATTATATCTATATGATGTAATTTATATGTATTTATGTGTGCTATGCATATTTAATTATCATTATCCTCACTATTATCATCGTAAGGTTATATTATTGTGCAGCTATTACCAATCACTTGGTTCTTCCTGGCATCTATTAACAACAAAATATAAGAACTGAGGTAAAATTTTTATCTGGCTTCAGGAAATCTAAATTTTAAAAATTGCCTTATGAAAACAATTTTAACAAACTTTTTTTAAAAAAAATAGATTATTACAATTAAAAACCCAAAAGGAGTATTACAATTTGTGATTTTGCCACAAAATTGCAATTTTAATTTTAAAGCTAAAATAATGATGTTTTATTGTTGTTAGTGGTAGTGATGTTTTGGGGGTTTTTTTGTTTGTTTTTACTATACATTTAGCTTAGCGATAAAAATGAACAAAAATATCAAAGCTTCAATAACAGTATTTCCAATATTAATCATTAAGTTATAGAACTTTAGGTTTAGAAGGGATTTCAGTGAGCATCTAAGTCAATGAAGATGTATTAATAGTTCTTTTCTCAGTTTTTGTTTTTTAATAATTTTTAATTTCCAGGAAGAAAAACAATCAGCCCAACAAATAATAGAAGGCATTGAGCCTTTCACTCGTTTAGCCAAGCAAACAAAGAAAGAGGAAGTTAAGCCTGAAAGTTCATCCTTAATCTAACCCATAGAGAATCCCACTCTTTTCTTTCTAGTTGTCCTTGCAATAATGCTTATACACAGAGATTCAAGCAATAAATGTAAATGAGGCTTTAGTTCTTTATTGTCTTACTCATTGTTTGCTTTGCTTTGCTCTGTGTGTGTGTGTGTGTGTGTTTAATCATTGCCTACTATTATGGAGCATAAGTTTTTTATATTTTTCCATCCTTTGTTAAAATGAAAAGTTGTAAAATGGATTATATATTTTATTGTGTATGTATACATTCATATAGACACATGTATTGCTCTTTTTCTACATATACACATATTATCTTTATTCTTACAAATGAGAGCTGTCTCAGAGATAAAATGACTTACCCACTTAAGCATAAATGAGTTCTACATTTCTGAAGCCAATATTCCTTCTCTTATTCAATTATATTCTTACTCTTTATGAAAATTAGGAATATATTCTCCTAATCCATTCGCATTTTCAAACACAGATTAAAAATCACCCCAGCAAGCATTAATGTAGCTGTACTATACTGTGCACTGTACAGACAGCAAAGCATTCAGCAAATAAAACCAGAAAACGAAGGTGTTTTATGACAATCATCAATGTACCTTCACCACAAAAGTATTGGGCTATTTTCAGTGACTCACAGCAAAGTGAAGTCTCCAAGTTCTTTTTTCTAAATTGTGAGGATGGAGAAACATTTGATATAACAAGGCTGCCAGGCCAAAGGATGGCGAAATGATAACATGTCTTTGTTTCACTGACACTTCCTCCAGGGGACTGTTTTGGACAGATTGGTTATTGGAAGTTAAGTTTCACAACTGTTCTCATCCAAAGCTCAGCTTAACAGGGAATAGGACAAAAAACTGTAATCCTTCCGTTGCTTTGACCAGATTCTTATACTGAGTTTCACTTGTAACTAAAACTTTATCTTTCCAAAATACCTCAATATTTGCACAGTAGCCCCAACAGATTTTGTTGAATTGAACCTTTTCCTTTTTTTTTTCAAAAGCTATTCCTTCAGAAAACTCATACCTCTCTCCCAGTAATAAACTCCTATTTCATTTATCATATTGAGCAAGATGACTAAGAAAGCCAAGTTAAAGAAATCATCAGCAAAATGATTTAAGACAGGGAAGAAAAAGTCCCAAATCCACCTCTGTAGGAAGTAAAAATCATTTATTAATATTCTACATGCCACAGCGTGCTAAGCATTTTACAACTATTATCTCATTTAATCATCAAAAGATAAGTGGATACTATTATTGTCATCATTTTAGTGATGAGGAAATCAAAACAGAGAAGTCCTGTCTAAGGCTTCTCACCCTGATGAGGGTGCAGAAAATGTAGGTGCCACTCACCCTTTAAGTCTAGAAATATTTTAAGTGGAGAAAGTATACACATGGGCCAATACACAAGTGCTTCAAAAAAGAATTTTAATTCAGAATTTGCTTAGCCCAGATCCACCTACCTGCCTCTGTCAGAGTATATAATATGCATCTCTCCCATGGTTCAGTGGGAAGATTGGTGAAATTTCCACCGAAAATGGAGTCACAGGTCATGAATTCAATTCCTGACACTCTCTTAAAGTATAAGTCAATCTTCAGTCATCAGTGTCATCAACTGTGAGATCAAAATGATAAATTACATAAATTCTGAGCTCCCCTCCAGTCTAACATTTATATCTTAAGGTTTGAAAATTTGAATTTTTTCTTAATTCAAAGCAGTATAATATATTACTATATTATACAAAAGAGAAGCACAAGGAAAAATATTGCAGAGATATTGCTATTTATTTCTTATGTCACATTGTTCTATCTTCTTGGAAGTCTTTTATTCCTCCTCCTTTTCCCTTTACCCAGATCATTCCTAGCTCAAGCCTCGGGTCCTCCAAGAAGTCTCCCTTGATTATTTCACTTCTCATTGACTTTCTCTTTGCAATTAATTCCTATGGATTTGAAAGACACAAGGTCCCACAGGACCAGATTTGGAATTGGATGAGACCTTAGAGATCACCTAATCCAAGCATCTTATTATACAGATGGAGAGGTTAAGTGATTGGAACAACGTCACACAGGTAGTGAGAGCTAGAGACCCTAGCTGAACCATTCTACTTTTATGCTCAATCCAATCCTTTATTATTCCTTTTAGCAATTACTTTCTTGCACTGTTTCCTATGTATTTCATACTGCTAGACTTGACATCCAAAGTAGATTGTAAGATCTCAGAAGGCCAAATTTGGATTCTTTTCCTCAATGGTTACTAGCACAATGTGAGGCAAAGGGGAAATTTTTGGTAAGAATATGTTGATTGATCAATTGTTTGAATTCCAGTATAAATTTGCCTGTATTTTTTAAATAGATGGGTTCTAAGTACTCTGTCATTTTTTTTAATTCCAGCCTATATAAATGACTCTCTAGTAAATCTTACAACATAAATCATTTCACATATTTGCTCACCTGCCACAGAACCTGATAGTGTGCCCTGGGGGATGGAGGATTTGGTCCTTTCATGTGTAGAACTTCCAACCTGATTCTTTGCTGTCCTGATCGGTAAGTGCCTCGCATGATCCCCAACATAAAAACACATTCTAGTCATACTTCATTTGACTCCCTGGCCATATTTTTTTTCTTCTGCCTGGCAAATTCCCTCTGATGCCATCCCTTCCCCCCCTTTCAATTCTAGAACCATGATCATATCAAAACAGGCATTTCTACTTAATATATAAAGGTGTTAATGTCCTCTGCTATGGAACTATTCACCATTCCTGACATTTTCCAATCTAAATAGCCCTTTCCTGACCATTATTTCCCTATAATGTCTTCTTCTATGAAAAAGTAAAACCCTGAAAGCAAATATTTATATTCATATTTGTATTCCTAGTTTTTCTTAGCACTATGCTAAGCACAGGACTTGACATACAATAATAAATACTTTTTATGGATTCATTTATTTATTCTTTCATTCATGCATATTCCATCTAAACCTAAATATCAAATCATATCCTCCCTTCCCCCTTTAGAACATGGTGGAAAATGTAGCATTGTCCCTATTTCTTCCTGATCTCTTAGCTTTTTGTTTTAATCTGCCTATTCACTTCAAGATAATATTTGAGGAAAATGAGTGACTCAGAGTCTGTTCGGTACATTACTAAAATGTACCAGGATAAGTCTTCATTTTGCCTTATGGGGTAGACTGACATCTTGATACAAAATTATGTCTATTTAAACTTTTTAAAGTTAGCATAACATCTATAATTTTACTTGGTGGAGAATCTTCTCCCAAAAGGAAGAGGATTATTTCCCATGATGTGACTGGCCACTATTTCCTCAGTGGTGAAGTTTGCCCAATAGAATAGTTGCATCAGTCAGTCTTAATTTAGGCAAAAGAATTAAAGTGAAAAGTACACATAATGGAGTATGTGGCCTTGTTACACTAGATGGGGGTTCAGAAAACGTAGGTGCTATTCATCAACAAAGTCTGGAAATGGTTAAACAGAGAGTATGTGCACAGGACTCAATACGCAAATGCTGGCCCAATGTCAGCAGCCATGGGCAATTATTTGCAGATGCATGTAGAGTTAGATACGCTCCTGATTATCCTTTTGCGTGACCAACTATGCTATATTATGCTATAGACTCTGCACCTGTGGACATTTGCACACTCATCCTTTTAACAAGCCCAGGATTTCGGAAAGGGGAGAAACATCTCTGAGAAAAGGAAATCCAACTGGAAGAATCAGTTGAACACACAATTGCTTAGGCACAAAGATATTTGGTATTAGGAAGGGGATGGAGAATAAAATGATGATGAATAAAAAAGGTCATGTCTTAATAGATCAACTGGACATTTTCCATCCATTGTATTGTTCATTTTGTCTTTCTTCAAATTAATAAAATGTTCCAAGTTTCTTTAATTCTAACTTTAAAAACAGTCACAATAGTAAGATTTCAAAATAGTATATTCTAGGAAAATCTAGGTGGCTCAGTGGATAGAAGCCAAGAGATTAGAGGTCCTGGGTTCAAATGTGACTTAAGGTACCTCCTAACTGTGTGACTGGGCAAGTCATTTAACTCTACCTAACCCTTATCAGTCTTATGCCTTAAAACCGATTCTTGATATCAATTCTAAGATAAACAGTAAGGGTTTTATTTTAATAGTATACTCCCTAATGACCACAATCATTTCAAAAATAGTAATGATAACAATAATGTCAATTTATGCTGGAATTTAAAATTAATCCTCCCAGCATTTATTTAGTGCAAGGAACTACGCTAGGAATTAAGGATAAAAACACAAAAATTAAACAGCCCTTGCCCTGGGAGAACTTACATTCATTCATTCTCATAACATCTTCATGAAAGAAAAAAAGTATTGGAGAAATGATGATCATTATCATTGCATATATTCTCAAACTTCACTATGGAGAGTTTAAGTGAACATATAATTAGCCAGTGACCATTAGTTGCATAACTTAAAAGTAGTCTCCCAAATCAAGCCAAAGTGCCCTCTCTTAGAGCACATATATGTACCATGCCACCTAGCTGGATATTAATGGCCTGAGTTTTTTCTTGAAGTTATAACAGAAGAAAAGCTAGATCTTCAAAAATTCTTATGCTTTTGCTTTCACTCTATATAAACACTTTCACTCTATATAAATATATCCTCATTAGACAAGAGTAATGAGTATTTTTCCAAAGAACCACTTCAACAAGAAGAGAAAAATAGACCTTGTCTGAGACTGAGCAATTTTTTTTGAAAGATATGATAAAAGTAAAGAGTGTGTGGAAAGAAGAAAATCAGTGTTATCTCTTTTCTATAGAAATTCTATCTTCTCTAAACATTAATCTATCAGAGAATATTTATTACTAGACCCTCAAGAGAGTTATCCCTAAACTAGGAATATAGTCAACACCAAGTTCAATAATTTTTTTCTTAATCTTGGGTGCAAAATAACAGAATACATAGCCTAGCAAAATAATCATGTCTAAACTCCAACATAAACATAAAAATATAAAAATTGCTTCTTTACCTCTTTCTTGCTTTTTCATATGATCTTGCTGTGTTCAGCTTCCTATACCATTTTGCAAGCCCAATTTATATCCTATGTGCGTATTCTATGAACCTTATCCCTAAATATTTTAAAGGTCTAACTTCAAGGAAAAACTCAGGCCTTCCACATCCAGCTAGGTAGCAAAGTGCTGGGCCTAGAGTAAAAAATAATCCCTTTCCTGAGTTCTAATCTGGTCTCAGATATATTTATAGCTGTGAGACCTTTAGCAAGTCACTTAACCCTATTTACCTCTATTTCCTGATCTGTAAAATGATCTGAAGAAGGAAATGGTAAACCACTCTAGTATCTTTGCCAAGAAAAGCCAAAATGGAGTCACAGAGTTGGACATGACTAAAATAAATGACTGAACATCCAGTATAAGACAAGGAAAACATCCAGTAAACTCTAGAATCACTTCTTAATTATGTTTTTCATTGCTTTAGAGAATAAAATGTATTAGTTTAAAAGGATGCAACAAACTGGGAAACATTTTTATAACAAAATTCTCTGACAAAGATCTAATTTCCCAAATATATAAGGAACTAAGTCAATTATACAAGAAATCAGGCCATTCCCCAATTGACAAATGGTCAAAGGATATGAATAGGAAGTTTTCAGGTGAAGAAACCAAAACTATAAATAATCACATGAAAAAGTGTTCTATATCTCTGAGGTACCAACTCATACCTAGCAGACTGGCCAATATAACAGTAAAGGAAAATAATAAATGTTGGAGGGAATGTGGCAAAATTGAGACATTAAAGAATTGTTGATGGAGTTGTGAATTGAATCCAATCATTCTGGAAGGCAATTTGGAACTATGCCCAAAGGACTTTGAAAGAATGCCTGTCCTTTGATCCAGCCATGCCACTGCTGGGTTTGTACTTCAAAGAGATAATAAAAAGGGTTGTATAAAAATATTCACAGTCACACTCTTTGTGGTGGCAAAAAATTGGAAAATATGGAGATGTTCCTCAATTGGGGAATTGCTGAAAAATTGTTGTATATGATGGTGAAAGAGTACTATTATATAGTGATGAACTAGAGGATTTCTATGTTAACTGGAAAAACCTCTGTGAACTGATGCAGTGAAATGAGCAGAACCAGGAGAACATTGTAGACAGAAAGTGAAACATTGTGTAATGAACAAATATAATGGACTTTGCTACTAGCAGCAATACAATGATCCAGGACAATCCCAAGGGACTTATGAGAAAGAAGTTATCCATATCAAGAGAAAGAACTGTGGGAGTAGAAACAGAAGAAAAACATATGGCTTATCACTTGTTTATATGGGTACCCAATTTGGGGTTTTGGTTTCAAAAGATTGTTCTATTGCGAAAATTAATAATATGGAAATATGTATCATAACATTTGTATAACCCAGTTCATTTGTTGGCTCCAGGAGGGGGGAATTGAAGAAGGGAGGGAAAGAAAATGTATCTTGGAAACATGGAAAAATATTAAAACATTTTAAAATTGTATCAACATGTAACATGGAAAAATATAAAATAGCAAATAAAAAAGAGAATAAAATATATTTAAAATGTAGTACAGTAGAAAAAGGAAAACACTTCTGGCTTTGGTGTGGCAGGGGAAGAAGACTGGTGTTCAAAATCCCATCTTGGACATTTACTAGCTAGGTGACTCTGGGTAAGTCCTTTTATCTCTCTGTGATTCAATTCTCTCTCTTTTTTTTTTAATATCTGATTCAATTCTCTTATTTTCTTCCCAACTTGACTCATTTCTCCCCTTCCTCACCAGTCATTTGCCCAACCTGAAAATGCTTCTGTCATGAGGCCAATTTTCAGAAATAGTAAGTCCATGAGTCCTTTAGCCATGATCACTTTACACTAGGTTTGACTGATTCTCTAAACTTCTCCATCTTCTTCTTAGTGGCCTTGCCCCCTCTCCCTCCATCATTCCTTCCATATCTCTTTACCTATTGTCTTTCCTCATTAAAATATAAGCTTCTTAAGGGTGGAGACTGTCTAGTTTGTTTGTATTTGTATCCTTGGTGCTTAGCACAGTACCTGGCACATAGCAAGTGTTTAATGTTTTGCTATCAACCTATTTATCTTTCCATCCATCCATCCATCCATCCATCCATCCATCCATCCATCTACCTATCTATCTATCTATCTATCTATCTATCTATCTATCTATCTGTCTGTCTGTCTGTCTATCTATCTATCTCTGTCTATTCATCTATGTATGTTAATATATTCATATTCCATCTATGGGATATTAACATATTCATTTTCCATCTATGTATCTAAGTATCTATGTATGAATGCATCTATCTACATATGTATAATACAGATATGTATATATCTATACATCTTTCTAGCTATCTAGCCATCCATCCCATCCCATTCATCCATCTGTCTGTCTGTCTATCTATCTATCTATCTATCTATCTATCTATTTATCTATCTGTTATGAAATGAAATAATTAAAGGTTCTACGTCAAAGGACCTTGGATGATTAAATGATATAACAACAGGTCTTACCTCAAAGGCAGTTAAGTAGTATAGTGGATAAAAGTATCAGACAGAACCAGGAAGATTCATCTTCCTGTGTTCAAATCCAACCTCTGATAGTTAAGCTATACGACTGTAGGCAAGTCATTGTTTGCCTCAATTTTCTCATCTGTAAAATGAGCTGGAGAAGTAAATGGCAAGCCATTCCAGTGTCTTTGCCAAGAAAAACTCTAAAAGGGAGTTTTGTCAAGAGTCAGACACAATTAAAAATGACTGAATAATAACAAAACTTCAAAGGACCTGGAAGGATCAAATGAAATAATAGATGTAAAGTACTTCATAAACCTTAAATAGGTATATATTGTTGCCCCCCCCAAGTTGCTTAGTTGCCCCAAGTTGACCTTGAGCAAATCTTTTGTCCTCTTAGGGCTTTACTTTCCCCATTTTTAATGTAAGAGAGTTGCTCAAGATCAGTGATGGTGAACCTATGGCACAGGTGCCAAAGATAGCACACAGAGCTCTCTCTGTGGGCACATGGTCATGCACCCCACCTCCAGAGTTCATTATTTAAAAGGCAGAGGGACTCTGGTGAATCTGCTCCTTTTACCTTCTCCATCATGTCTTTTGATATTTTTTTTCATATCACCCACCCCTCTGTTCAGAAGCCCAATGGGAATGCTTTCTACCCCCTCCTCCTGTGTGGGATAATGGGGCGGCAGGGCATGCCTGGCACTTGGTGGTGGGAGGGGCATGGCACACAGTCTCTGGGGGGGGTGAGCATGGCACTTAGTCTGGGGGTGGGGTGGGGGCAGGGTCCAGAATTCCATCTATGAAAGTTTGCCATCACTGATCTAAATGATTTTTAATATAAGCTTCTTCTAGGCAAATCTATTTTATGTTTCTCTATTTATGCTTAGATTTTATGATGAGATTTTGTATATTTCTAATAAATACATTAAATTAAACTAACCAGCAATTTGAGGCAGTTGATAAAACTGTCCCATAACCCTGAAGGAAACACCATTAGTCTGTCAATTTAAATACAAAAACCTGAAACTTAAAAGAAGTTCACCTGGCTTTGCATTCTTGACCCACAACTGACAGATCACATTAGTCATGGAATTTTGAGACTGTAGATTTAGAATTGAAAGAGACCTTAGGGACCATCTAATCAACCAGAACTTGAGGCCAGTCATGTTGACCCAAAAGGTTCAAGGTTCTCTCTAGGAGAGATAAATAATAAAGCATCATCATTTTTTTTTATCTAATGCAGCCACCCCTGGGTAAAGTTTTCAGGGACCTTTTCCTCTGACACTGTGTCATTCTTTCTTTTCCATCCCTTTCCCTTTATCTTTCTTATTCTCTTTTATCATAATAAAATTTAATAACTTTAAATTTTTATCTGTTAAATTTATTTTAATTATAAATTAATTAACTAATACATGATCATTTAATTCATTCTATTATTAAAATAGTATTGATATATAATTAAAATGTAAAAAATATCATTTAGAAGAGGATCAAGTCAAAGTACAAGGCAAACAAAAATATGAGGTTTTCTATCTGAGAGAAGAAAAGATAAAGCTATTGGTGTAGACGTATTTATTATCACTTTACTTCCCTTTATGCCCTCACCATCATTATATCCAGGCTTAGAGGGAGGCATATCCAGAAAATGTTGAGGTCAATCTTTCCTCAATTTCTAACTATACCCTACTGAAGTATTGGCAAATTATTGGCACACAAACTGCTCCCCGCATGGAAGAGTGGCTCTGTTCCCCCTCTTTCCAGTGACCAAGGACATTTTTTGCATGCTTTGTCCCTCTGTCCAGCCACCCAAAGTAAGCACTTCCTCACTGCTCTCTAGGAGTGTTGGGTCAGGGGGCTCACAGACAGCTTGAATTTGCCCTTTGGGCACTTGAACTCAAAAACCTTCACCAATGCTGCCCTAGAATCTCTAGTAACTTTTTTTAAAAGCATAGTATCATAGCACAGTGCCAGGGGCATAGTATTCCATAAATATTTTCATTTATTCATTAATTTACAAGATCACATTGTTGATTCAGAGGCATAGAGAGATTTAGTGATGTACCTTTTATCATAGGACTTGTAAGTACCTGAAGACAGGATTTGAATCTAGGACTTCCTGACAAAAACACATATATGCAGCTGGATGGTTCAGTAAAAAGTATTCCATTGGATGAAGAAATATCAAAGAATTGATGACATCTCTTCATACAGATTTAGAAAGCTAACAGTAGTGCAAAGAATGTTATTTTTATTCTTATGAGAAACCTGCTTTTGAATCTTAAGTCTTCTGTCTTTTAGTCATGTGATTTTGAGCCTTAGTTCCCTCATAGGAAATGGGAGGAAAAATGGAATGTATTCTAACTACCTTACAAGATTGTTCTGAGCAAAGTCCTTTGTAAAATCCACAATTCTATATAAATGTGAATTGTATTAACCTAACTATACCGATGTTAGCCTTGCAATAACAATATAGTTGGTTGTCATTCTATCATAGTTGTGAAAAAATCTTAGGGGAGGAGCAACTAGGTGGCTCAGTCTGGGATATCAAGTCTGGATATGAAAAGTCCTGAGTTCAAATCTGAACTCAGATATATCCCATTGGTGTGACCCTGGCCAAGTCACTTAACCCCAATTTCCTAGCTCTTACCACTTTCCTACCTTGGAATTAATAGTTATTATTGATTCTGAAATAGAAGGCAATATTTACAAAAAAGAAAGAAAAATCTTGAGATAATATGAACAATGGACCTCTATTTTGTGTAGAATTATGTATAATGATTCTTTGTGACTAATCTTCAGAAATAGACGGCTGGAAAAGGAAGTTGTACTCTTAAGGGAAAAATAATAAAGGTTCTAAGAAAGAGATAAAGAAATATACTTCCTCCATTACAACAGAGAAAAATAGCAATGGGATACTTTTAGAACATGAGAACATAGGAACTGTTAGACAAGGTTTTTATATGGGATTATTTGCTTTATTTCCCATAGCCAAAAATTAGGATTCAATCTGGACTAGGAAACATGAGTTTGATATAACAGTTCCCTTGCTAATCACATGCTAGGCACTTAATAATTTTTTAATAAAGTAATGAATATAAAAAAGAATAACAATGTTTAGTATTCATATTATACTTTAATACCTAAAGAGCACTTTGTACATGTTCTCGTTTAATACTAACTAAAATCCAGTGAGATAGGTATTATTATTAACTTATTTTGAAAATGGAACAATTGAGGCACACACAAATAGCTTAAGGGATTGGCCCAAAATCATAAAATTAATAAACATCTGAGGTAGGATTTTGATTCACTCTTTCTGTCTACACATCTAGCATTCTATTCAACACTTTTGTTGTTTTTCAGTTTCAGTTGTATCTGACTCTTTCTAACCCCATTTGGAGTTTTCTTGGTAAATACACTAGAGTCCTTTGGCATTTCCTTCTCCAGCTCATTTTATAGATGAGAAAACTAAGGCCAAGAGGGTTAGGTGACTTGCCCACAGTCACACAGTTATTAAGTACCTGAAGCCAAATTTGAACTCAGGTCTCACTGACTCCATGCCTGGTTCTCTCTCTCTCTCTCTCTCTCTCTCTCTCTCTCTCTCTCTCTCTCTCTCTCTCTCTCTCTCTCTCTCTCTCTCTCTCTCTCTCTCTCTCTCTCTTTCTCTCTCTCTGTCTGTCTCTGTCTCTCTCTCTTTGTCTCTCTCTCTGTCTGTCTCTCTCTCTGTCTCTCTTTGTCTCTCTGTCTCTCTCTCTCTCTTTGTCTCTCTCTCTCTCTCTGTCTCTCTCTGTCTCTCTCTCTGTCTCTCTGTCTCTCTCTATCTCTTTGTCTCTCTGTCTCTCTCTCTCTGTCTCTCTGTCTCTCTCTCTCTCTCCCTCTCTCTCTCTCTCTCTCTCTCTCTCTCTCTCTCTCTCTCTCTCTCTCTCTCTCACATTCTCTTTCCTATTCCCTTCTCTTAAAAAAAAAAAGCAGGCTTCTGCATATCCTAAAGAATGGGTAAATATTAGACTTGTGGTTTCATTGGTATAGGAAGCTACAGGTGAGGAATTTCTCTTTCCCAAAGCAAGTCAATATCTTGCCTTTTACAGTGCTGCTTAGAATACAGAGAGATTAAACAGATTGTGCAGGATCTCCCAGACAATTTGTGTCTGAGACAGGACTCAAACTCAAGTCTTGCTGGCTTTGAGACCACCATCCTATCCATTATCCTACACTGAGTCACATGCTTTGGATTATTCTCACTACGCAACAGAAAGTGCAGCAACTCTTGCTATAAGTAGTTTGCTGCCTCTCAATTGTGTAGAGGTAGGGAATGGATTTCTCTCGAGCTTCCTCCCTTTGGAACACTCTGATTTCATAATCCTGTGTTAAAAATTACTTGAAAAGGCCATTCAATTCTTTAGTAATGGCAGCTACCATAGAAAATGAGCTCTGCATTCAAAGAACGTCGAAAGCTACTACTGAGCTACCAAACAGGGTCACCTCTTGCTCCCTGCCATATGGGGATGGGAGGGGATCGGAAGAAAGTCTTTAAGATTTAAATTCTCCATGGAAAGTTTCCCTGCACCGAGCTGGGGCGGAAAGGAGCTCTTGACTAGGCTTCACCCATAGCAGGTGCCCCAATTCCTAATTATCCTGGTTTCAACTCTAGTCAATCAACTTCTCTTTCTGGCATTAGCCCAGCTCTGCCATCCCATTCCCTTAAATCTAAATCTTTCTCCACCACTTCTCCTGTCTGATGCCTTGAAACCTGGATGGCAGGTGCTTCCTTAATATAACTGTAATCCCAAAACAAACTTGTTTCCTTCCAGCTCTAATCTACAATTTTGGGATTCTAGAATTTTTCCAGAAACATTAAAAAGATTTTTCTCAAAGAGCAGCCTGGGGACATTCTTCCAGGACTTTATGATCTATGGGAGGACTCTCCAAACTTCATGAACTTCAGCAGCATAGGTTTAGGCACTATTAATCAACCATCCTTTATTAAGTATTTACTGTGTGCCATTATGTTAGGAATACAATTTTTAAAAAAACAGCAATACTTCCCCCAAAGAGAGATAGCACATAAATATGAATTCCAGTACCTTTCTTCTTAAAGCTATATCTATTTCTCCCCTATTAGATTGTAAACTTCTTGAGGAAAGGAACTGTCTTTGCCTCTTTTTGTATCCTTAGAGCTTAGTACAGTGCCTAGCACATAGTAGGTTCTTTCTAAGAAACCCATTCCTTCTGACTGATACTTTGTATGATTTCTAAGGCAAAAAAAGTGGTAAGGGCTAGGAAATTGGGGCTAAGTGACTCACACAGCAAGGAAGTATCTCAGATCATATTTGAACCCAGGACTTTGTGTCTACAAGACACACGTAGTAGGCTCTTAATATTTTATTGATTGATTTCTATGAATTAAATACTTTGTAACTGAAAGGTAATCTTAGAAGAGAAGGCAGTAGCTGCTGGAAGGACTAGACAGAATGTGTCAAAGGATATAGTGCTTGTTTTTCAAAGTCTCAACACCATTGCTCTCTCAAACTTTCCTTTGACTTCACGTCTGAAGGATTTCTTCAATCTCCTACTTTTAGTCTATCTCCCCTTCAAAATATTCTGCAATTACATTGCTAAAATCATCTTTTTCAAATCCTTATTTTCACCATGTCAGGTCCCTGCTCAAGAACCTTCCACAGCCTTTTCCAGGCCACCACAAAAGTATAAATTACTTTTTTTTGTCTTTGAAATTCTGCTATAACCTAGAACATTTCTAAGTGGGCACATCTTTATTTTCCATTATGTGCCAATAGAAACCATTCACTACATACTAGCCAGTACTTTCACTCATCACAGCATATAGTAAGGATAATGATGATAACTGGAATTTCTGGAGCATTATAGGTTTGCAAAACACTTTTTATACATTTGGTCATTTGAGCCCCACTCTGACTGTGTGAGACGGGTACTATAGATAGGACTAGCAATGATTTACATATAAGGAAACTTGATTTGAGGGTCTCTGCATCAGAAGATCAGATATCTTAAGTTAGAAATTATTTCAGAAGCTCCATATTCTAGCCTTCTGATTTTATTGATGGAGAAGCTGAGGATCAGAGATGACAAATGATTTATTCATGGTCACAGTTAGGAAATATTAGAAGCAGGACTGGAACCCAGATCTACATAAAAACCAAAATACTATAAACTATGGCACATATCTTACTATGCCCCTGAAATACACTTTACTTCTGTTCCTTCTATCTAGAATTGCTTCCTCTCTTCCCTTCACCTTCTACTCCTACTCATTATTCAAGACTTGCTGATTTCAAGTCCTACCTTTGTAATCTAAGGCAAATGTAATTAAGATAAGTATGATTCCCAAATCCAAGAGTTCAAAACCCCAATAGTCTCAATTCCATTTGTACCCCACTCTTTGGGCCCTAAACCTCCAGATAATTTTTATACACCTTTCAATAAATTGGGAGCTGAGGGTGGGTGATAAGGATGAGAGAGGCCTTGAGATTATTAGATTATTCCATATAAGAATCAGTAGAACAAATTAAAGATGATATTGAGAAGAGAGGATTGGTGGAAGAGGGAGGGATTTAAGCTGCCTTCAAGTACTGAATGACTGGCATATGGCAAAGAGATTGACTCGAAGAGCAAAACCAGGAGGAATGGGAGGTAGTTAGAGACATATTTCGCCTTGATGTCAGGAATATACTTTCTAACAGGAATTAGAGTTGCACCAGTGTGGTATGACCTGTGCTGGGAGGTAGTTGGTCCCTGCTCCCTAGAAGCCACCAAGAGGCTAGACAACCATTTGTCTGCTATGCAACCAAGTTGATTCCTGTTAAAGATACAGATTTGAGCAGGATAATTTCCAAGGTCCATTCCAATTTTGGCATTGTGGATTCTATTTCTCTCTAAAGCTTTCAGCTACCATACTTGTTGATCAGTCATTTTTTAGTTGTCCTCGACTCTTCATGACATCACTTGGGATTTTCTTTGAAAAGATACTACAGCAGTTTGCCATTTCCTTTTCCAGCTCATTTTCCAGATGAGGAAAATGAGGTAAATGGGATTAAGTGACTTTCCCAGGTCATACAGCTCAAAATTTCTAAGGTCAGATTTGAACTCAGGAAGATGAGTCTTCCTGCCTGGAGGCCTACCACTCTATCTATGAACCATCTTGCTTCCCAGCTAATATTATAGCACACATTAATTTTCCTTCTAACTGTCTGATAGTTTACAGACCACATAATTCATTAAATAGTACATTCTCTGTTATTGTTCTCTGTTTCTCTTATACTATCTCCCCAACTAGATTGAAAGCTCTTAAGGCCAGGGTGTAATTTTTATATTTTTTTCCTGCATCTCTGACAGTATCCAAGTACTTTAATTGCCACTGGATTGATAGATAAAGCCTCTACCCACTAGATGCCAAATTATGTTTTGATATCATTGATTTTATGCATTTCAACAATGTTTAAAGCAAAACATCCCAATATGGATTCTGTGCAGAGAACAATTTTCTCTAAGATTTTTATATCCATAGAGAACATCTCTGAGATCAGGAATTGGAAACAGATTTGGGATACTATTTGATTCTCACGCTGCTTATATGCCAACATCTTCTTGGCTACATATTTTTATTTTTTCAAAAACCACTTTGGAATAGACATAACATGGCAAACCTCAATATGATCTTAATGATGAATGATAAAGATATAATAACAAAATAATAAAGAGCACGAAACTATTTTATTCAAACCACATTAAGCCTAAAAGACATGCATTGAAGCTGCTGAAATTCTATAAAATCAGTATGTTTTCAAATTTGACATGTAAACCAAAATGTGGCTCTATGGCAATGCAGAATTTAATGAATGGAAAACCAGGTTTTAATTTCTTCTGGTGAGGGATGAGGATGATAACAGGGCTTGGGAAGAGTAGATACATTTCTGGTAAGATAAAATATTGCCTAGGTATTATCACTCACTCTGGACGTAAATGTCAATTCATTGCTTTTCTGTGATGTTTCTGAAATAGAAATCCCATAACCAGTGGTGGTCAGACCTCAAAAGGTTAACCACCATGTTTTAGCTACATATCCATAAGTTGAGATTCTTCTCCAAACTATTTTATGATCTTTTATGGTTTATACAAGAAACTGGATGTTGTAGATGAGTGTCAACAAGATTGAGCTCTAGTTCTGTCATTAGTGAGTTGTTTGACCTTGAACAAGTGACCATTTCTCTAGGCTTTATTTTACATTTTTTTTAATTTTGTAAAAAATTTTTGTAATTGTAATTACAAACAAAATTACCCCCCCCCAAAAAAAAATTATCAAATGCAATCATTGGCCTAGATAACCTCAGGTTCCTTCTACCTTCCCATTTCTATAATTATTGTTGTTCTTCAGTCATGTCTGACTATTTAGGACCTCATTAAGAGTTTTCTTGAAAAAGATGCTAGAAAAGTTTGTCATTTCCTCCTCCAACTTATTTTACAGTTGAGGAAATTGAGACAAATATGGTCAGTGACTTGCCCAGGGTCACACAACTAGTAAGTTCCTGGGGCTAAATCTGAACTCACCATCTAGCTTCCCAATTTTATGACTCAAGGAGCTTAAATAT